>NC_091184.1:38821238-39112367 GCF_040958095.1 Procambarus clarkii
AGGGAGGAAGGTACTGGATGTCAAATATCTCTTCTTCTTTCCTGTGTGTGTGTGTGTGTAATTACCTAGGTGTAGTTACAGGATGAGAGCTACGCTCGTGGTGTCCCGTCTTCCCAGCACTCTTTGTCATATAACGCTTTGAAATTACTGACGGTCTTGGCCTCCACCACCTTCTCACTTAACTTGTTCCAACCATCTACCACTCTATTTGCGAAGGTGAATTTTCTTATATTTCTTCGGCATCTGTGTTTAGCTAGTTTAAATCTATGACCTCTTGTTCTTGAAGTTCCAGGTCTCAGGAAATCTTCCCTGTCGATTTTATCAATTCCTGTTACTATTTTGTACGTAGTGATCATATCACCTCTTTTTCTTCTGTCTTCAAGTTTTGGCATATTTAATGCTTCTAACCTCGCCTCGTAGCTCTTGCCCTTCAGTTCTGGGAGCCACTTAGTAGCATGCCTTTGCACCTTTTCCAGTTTGTTGATGTGCTTCTTAAGATATGGGCACCACACAACAGCTGCATATTCTAGCTTTGGCCTAACGAAAGTCATGAACAATTTCTTTAGTATATCGCCATCCATGTATTTAAAAGCAATTCTGAAGTTAGAAAGCATAGCATAGGCTCCTTGCACAATATTCTTTATGTGGTCCTCAGGTGATAGTTTTCTATCTAGAACCACCCCTAGATCTCTTTCTTTATCAGAATTCTTTAAAGATTTCTCACATAATATATAGGTTGTGTGGGGTCTATGTTCTCCTATTCCACATTCCATAACATGACATTTATTAACATTAAATTCCATTTGCCAAGTGGTGCTATCTTATCTTGAGGTTATCTCGAGATGATTTCGGGGCTTTAGTGTCCCCGCGGCCCAGTCCTCGACCAGGCCTCCACCCCCAGGAAGCAGCCCGTGACAGCTGACTAACTCCCAGGTACCTATTTACTGCTAGGTAACAGGGGCATTCAGGGTGAAAGAAACTTTGCCCATTTGTTTCTGCCTCGTGCGGGAATCGAACCCGCGCCACAGAATTACGAGTCCTGCGCGCTATCCACCAGGCTATGAGGCCCCTGTGCTCCATATACTTATTTTGTCCAGGTCTTCTTGAAGGGCATGACAATCATCTAAATTTCTTATCCTTCCTATTATCTTAGCATCATCAGCAAACATGTTCATATAATTCTGTATACCAACTGGTAGATCATTTATGTAGACAATAAACATCACTGTTGCAAGAACTGAACCCTGTGGTACTCCAATTGTGACATTTCTCCATTCCGATACATTGCCTCTGATTACTGCCCTCATTTTTCTATCAGTCAGAAAATTTTTCATCCATGTTAGAAGCTGTGTGTGTGTGTGTGTGTGTACTCACCTAGTTGTACTCACCTAGTTGTGTCTGCAGGATCGAGCATTGACTCTTGGATCCCGCCTTTCGAGCATCGGTTGTTTACAGCAGTGACTCCTGTCCCATTTCCCTATCATACCTGGTTTTAAAATTCTGAATAGTATTTGCTTCCACAACCTGTTCCTGAAGTGCATTCCATTTTCCCACTACTCTCACACTAAAAGAAAACTTCCTAACATCTCTGTGACTCATCTGAGTTTCAAGCTTCCATCCATGTCCCCTCGTTCTGTTACTATTCCGGGTGAACATTTCGTCAATGTCCACTGTCAATCCCTCTGAGTATTTTATACGTTCCTATCATGTCCCCCTCTCCCTTCTTCTTTCTAGTGTCGTAAGGCACAGTTGTGTGTGTGTGTGTGTGTACCACAGCTGTGGACAGGGTAATACAGAATAATAATTCAGGAAAGCGGATTGGGGAGATCATACCATCCGAGGAGATAGTGGGGAGTCATGGAGGCTCAAGTGGGTGTGTGCACATGACAACGAGGCTGGTGTTGGAGCCGCATCCCCTACAGATGTGACGCAGAGCCCCTCTCCAAAAGTTAGAAGCGTGCAGGGTGATCTCCTGATTTAAGTGTAAGCACTCTACAGAGGTTTTGGGTTTGGTGGGTTGTCCGGGAGAGACAATCTATCGACTCACAATATAATATTATTACGAATACCACAACATAAAATAACCCAAATGAATTTTTCATGGATATGATACCAACATCAAATCATATATCAGATGTCACCCTAGCCCCACTGGATTTTGAAGAAGCCATAGACAGTATGCCTATGCACTGTGCACCAGGCCCAGATTCTTGGAACCCTATATTCATCAACAACTGTAAAAAAAAAACACTATCACAGGCACTTCACATTCTTTGGAGACAAAGCCTAAATACAGGTGTTATTCCTGACATACTAAAAACAGTTGAGATAGCACCACTCCATAAAGGAGGAAATAAGGCAGAGGTAAAAAATTACAGACAGATAGCACTAACATCACACATCATAAAAATCTTTGAGAGAGTGCTAAGATGTATGATTACAAAACACATGGAATCCCAGCATCTCCATAACCCCGGACAACATGGTTTCACAATAGGGCGCTCTTGCCTATCACAGTTGCTGGACCACTATGACATGGCATTAGATGCCATGAAGACAGACAAATCGCTTATGTAATTTATACAGATTTCGCAAAAGCCTTCAACAAATGTGACCATGGTGTTATTGCACATAAAATGCGTTCATAAGGAATTATCGGAAATATAGGCAGATGGATCTACAATTTTGTGACTAACAGAACCCAATGTGTAATAGTCAACAAAATAAAATCCGGTCCATCGACCGTGAAGAGCTCAGTCCCTCAGGGTACTGTGCTTGCTCCAGTACTCTTTTCTCATCCTCATATCGGACATCGAGAAGGACACAATCTATAGTACCATATCATCCTTTGCAGATGACACTAGGATTTTTATGAGAGTAGACAACATAGAGGACACAGCAAACCTGCAGATGTAAATCAGGTCTTTCTAGGGGCTACAGAAAATAATATGGTGTTTAACGAAGATAAGTTCCAGCTTATGCACCACGGAAAAAATTAAAATCTAAAAACGGAAACAATGTACAAAACACAGTCAAATCATAACATGAAACAAAAACGCAATATAAAGGATTTGGATTTACACATGTCGGAAGACCTTACCTTTAACCCTTAACCCTCAAACCGCTAGGGGCCCAAACGGAATTCACACCCACAGGCGCAACAAAAAAAAAAAAAATCCAAAAAATTCTTTCGTCTTATAGAAGTGTTCATTTTTGTTCCCTGATCACGGAAAAAATAACAAAAAAATCGTAGGTGGCATATTTTAGCCGCAATAGGATAGGGAAGTGTGGCAAAAAAGGGGCGTTGGCAGAGCCTTCGCCAGATGAGGTCTACTCCGCCCGAGCTGTCAGACGGCAGTTGCCACAAATATATTATTACCTAATTATTTCAATGTCTCTGATTGATTTTTTCTTAGTTTTTTTGCAGTAATATTATTCCATACAGTGAATTGTGGTATACTTATTTATATTATAAAATGTGTGAACCACGCTGTACTCAAAATTATGGTGTGCATATTAGTGATTCAATTATTATGTTCATAAAACAATAAACAAATAGTTTTGCTGTTGTTACACTATATACACAGGTTATATATAAGTATTTGCATGTTTTGTACACCATAACGAACTACTAAGTTGGTCTTGAGAGTCAAAAAGCAATGAGGAGTGACCGCCAAACACCAGCGAGCCACTCACTGCCATTCCCTCCCTCAACACCACCTCACTCACCCTCATTCACCTCCTACAATGCTCTTTCTGTATTTATTCACTATACACAGACGTTATATATACGTATTTACATGTTTTGTTCACCATAACTGTACATCTAAGCTTGTATGGTGAGTAAAGGCCACAAAGACGTAGCTACTCACACAGTCAGCTGATCGGCGGCCGCCCTCAAGGCCAGACGCACTAATATTTGTCCTTCAACAATATTGTTTGTGGTGTTATTACGCTATATACACATATTATATATAAGTATCTACCTGTTTTATTCACCATACCTGAACAAATAAGCTGGTATGGTGCCCAAAGACCATAATGGCCATCAGTAAACACCATGCCAAGACGTGCAGACGACGCTCCTCCCTCACCAAAATGGCAGCTCCCAACCTACTCCTCTCGCTGTTATCACACTCTATACACACATTATATATAAGTATCTACATTTGTGTTCACCATATTGAACCACTAAGCTGGTATGGTGAGTGCAGTCAATAAATGGTGGCCACACACAGTCAGAAGACGACGCCACAACCCTCCCTCGCACAGCCTTACACCTCCCTCCATGGAGCACAGCGCTAAATATCACCACAATCCTGCTATTATCAGAATCCTGGTCAGTTTTATCACAGTCAGGGGGCTTCAGTAATACTATCACTGCTAAATAATAGCAGTATCATATATATTATGGTATTTGTAGGCGATGCTGTGGTCACAAGCTGAACAGCGGTGCTGTGAGCTCGTGCTGCGTGCGCCAGCCTTGGTGGCTTGCTCAATACTGACGCTGTAACACCCAAGAATGTTGGCCTGGATTTTTTTTCTAGGTGGCATCTGGCAACTATCGGTCGTAGCTGTACTATAGCTGCCCCTATCCCAGGCGGGGAGTTTAAATTATAGCGCTAGACACGAAATCATATATAAATGATGTGCGTGCTTTCGGTTTTGTCACTGATATCATTTATATATGATATGCGCGGTTTGAGGGTTAACATGCTCGGGGTTTAATATCCTGTCATCCCCAAAGGCGCATGTCATTTTGAAAAAAAAAAATTATTTTTTTATTCCTAACCTGTTAATTTGTGTTCACTGATCACGGGAAAAATAATAAAAAAATACAATGCCTAAAGCCACTATTACGCAAAGCGTTTCGGGCATGAAAAACTTAAATGACTAAAGCTTAATACTAATTGAGCATAAAGAGTAAAATGAAAACATGAAATGAAAACATAGCTGAAAAAGCAGCACAAATACAATTCTGTCGACAAACAGCGCTCTTTAAAAAAAAACAGACATTGTAAGGTAGGTTACAGGGAATTTATTAAGTATAGCTTCGTTTTTATCTTAAACTGGTTGAGAGAGGTACAGTCTTTAACATGATTGGGAAGGTCATTCCACATTCTGGGTCCCTTGATTTGTAGAGCATTTCTAGTTTGATTAAGTCGTACTCAAGGAATATCAAAACTGTATTTATTTCTGGTGTGGTGCTCATGGGTTCTGTTACAACCTTTTATGAAGCTTTTGAGGTCAGGATTGGCATTACAGTTTAGCGTTTTATATATGTATAATACACATGAGAGAATGTGCAGTGACTTAATGTCTAACATATTCAGAGATTTGAGTAGGGGTACCGAGTGATGTCTGGGGCCAGAGTTGGATATTGTCCTAATAGCAGCTTTGTGTTGAGTAATTAGAGGACGTAAATGATTTTGGGTAGTAGAGCCCCAAGCACAAATACCATAGTTGAGGTATGGATAGATAAGGGAGTAATAGAGAGTCACCAGGGCAGGGCGGGGTACATAATATCTCATCTTAGAAAGAATGCCAACAGTTTTTGAAATTTTTTGATATATTTAGAATGTGTCCCTGGAAATTCAGCTTGTGGTCAATGAGAATGCCAAGGAATTTGCCATCTAATTTGTTACAAATTTGGGTATTGTTTATTTTGAGATTTATTTGATTAGAGGATTTATTGCCAAACAGAATATAGAAAGTTTTGTCAATGTTAAGGGTGAGTTTGTTGGCAGTTAGCCAAAGATGGACTTTATTTAGCTCAGTATTTACTGTGGCATTTAGAGCAAAGGGATCAGGACTGGAGTAAATGAAGGTTGTGTCATCAGCAAATAGAATTGGTTTGAGGTGTTGATTCAATTATGTTCATCAATCAGTGAACAAATACTTTGTCGGTTATTACACTATAAGCACAGGTTATATATAAGTATCTGCATGTTTTGTTCACTATAACGAACCACTAAGTAGCTATTATGAGTCAAAAAGTAATGAAGAGTGACTGCCGTGTACCAGCCAGCCACTCCCGCCCTCCCTCCAGTCATCTGACTCACCCACATTCTCCTCCCACAATACTGTTTTTTCTATAATTCACTGTATACAGGCGTTATATATAAGTATCTACATGTTTTGTTCACCATAACTGTACATCTAAGCTTGTATGGTGAGTAAAGGCACAAAGACGTAGGACCTCACACAGTCAGCTGATGGCTGCCGCCCTCAAGGCCAGACGCACTAATATTTCTCCTCCAACAATACTGTGTGGTGTTATTATGCTATATATCTTATATACAGACGTTATATATAAGTATTTACATGTTTTGTTCACCATAACTGTACATCTAAGCTTGTATGGTGAGTAAAGGCACAAAGACGTAGGACCTCACACAGTCAGCTGATGGCTGCCGCCCTCAAGGCCAGACGCACTAATATTTCTCCTCCAACAATACTGTGTGGTGTTATTACGCTATATACACACATTATATATAAATATCTACCTGTTTTATTCACCATACTTGTACAAATAAACTGGTATGGTGCCCAAGGACCATCATGGTAACCAGTAAACAACACCGTCGTCTGCATGGTGGCATCGTGCAGACGACGCCACCGCCCTCACCAAAATGGTGACTCCAAACCTTCTCTTGCTGTTTATACCTTTTATACACACGTTAAATATAAGTATCTACATTTGTGTTCACCATAGCGAACCACTAAGCTGGTATGCTGAGTGCAGTCAATAAATGGTGGCCACACACAGTCAGAAGACATTGCCACCATCCTCCCTCCCACAGCATTACTCCTCCCTCCATGGCATACAGCACTAAATATTACCACAATCCTGCTATTATCAGAACCCTGGTCAGTTTTATCACAGTCAGGGGTCTTCTGTAATAATATCATCGCTACATAATAGCATGAACAAGTATATTTTGGCATTTTTAGGCGATGCTGTGGTCACAAGCTGAACAGCAGTGCTGTTAGCTCATACTGCGCGCGTTAGGCTTGGTTGCTCACTCAATACTGAGGCCAATAACACACGGGAGTTTGGCCCACGTTTTTTTTTTTTTAAATGGCGGCTGTTTACAAGAGCCCTGATGAAGGTGTGGTGAACCCCGTGTATCCGCAGGCCGTTTAAATCTTGCGTAGTACTCCAACACATCATATGACGTGATGCGCAGTTGACTGGAACAACGTCCAACACGTCATATAACGTGATGCGCACTTTAAGGGTTAAAGAACACAATAAAGAAGCCATCACAACTGCAATAAATATGACAAGTTGGATAAAAAGACCGTTCACACTAGAGATGCTATACCAATGATGATACTCTTCAACATGCTAGTGCTCTCTAGAGCGGAATACTTCTGCACAATGACAGCCCCTTTCAAAGCTTGTGAAATTGCTGACTTGGAGAGCATGCAGAGATCCTTTACTGCTAGAATCCACTCAGTAAAACATCTAAACTATTGGGATCGACTAAAAAATATGTATTCTCTTGAGCGTAGGCGGGAAAGATACATAATAATTTACACGTGGAAAATAGTAAAAGGGCTGGTCCCAAACCTGCATACAAAAATAATATCATATGAGACCGGAAGGTATGGCAGGATGTCCAGAATACCCCCGTTGAAGATCAGAGGTTCAATAGGTACTCTAAGAGAGAAATCTATTAATATCAGAGGCCCGAAACTGTTCAACAGACTTCCACTACACATAAGGGGCATAACTAGCCGACCCCTCACAATGTTAAGGAGAGAACTCGATAAGCACCGCCAAAGGATACCTGATCATCCAGGCTGTGACTCCTAAGTCAGGCTGTGAGCAGCCGCGTCCAACAGCCTGGTTGACCAGTCCAGCAACGAGGAGGCCTGGTCGACGACCGGGCCGCGGGGACGCTAAGCCCCGAAAACACCTCAAGGTAACCTCAAGGCAAGGCTCAAAGTTTTGTGAAGACATGTTTGCACTGCAAGGTTGATATTCACTATGTCACCTATTTCAGACTCCCAGTTGATATTAGAGGCAGCAGCAATACAGCTGCTTTTAGAAGTTTCATTGTGCAGCTTAAAGCTTATCTTCATTGTATCTAGAGGTGGTTTATTAATGTTGGTTAGAAGAAATAAAGGGTAATGGTCTGTGGTCCTATCAGTGATTATTCCTGAGGTAAGTGGAGAGGTTATGTTAGTCCAGATGTGGTCAAGAGTAAAGGCAGTTGTTTCAGTCATTCTAAAAGGTTTAGTAATTAAGGGTATGAACAAGCAGGAATTCATACAGTTGAGGAAACTAGCAACTTAAAGGTTATCAGGCTCACAGAGGTCATTATTAACTCTTTTGCTGGCCCGGTGGGCGACCTAGCGCACATACCGCAAAGAAGGCTGAGCATTGGCCATGAGTGTACAAACCACACTCAAATGTTTATACTGTACTCTTTTCAGTTTTCTAACCTCAATTTTTATGCTACGTCATTCATTTTGCTATCAAATTGTTCACAATATAAAGGGGCACATTTAAAACCAGTCCCATAATATTTGGACAATAAATAGAATTTTTAAAAATGCTTTAATTGATAACGGCATTACCTTCATCAGGGACTGTGCATGTTTCGGTTTTATGATGTCGATACCCTCATCACGCCGCAAAACCCCTGATATTATTAGTTGGTTTTTGTTAACCCTTGAGCTGCTCTCTTGCGATTTTAGCCTGCAACACGTCTTATAAGAAAGAGTGTTCATTTGTGTTCCTTGATCATGGGAAAAATAGAAAATAAATTGTGACATATTTTGGCCGCAATAGGGCAAGGAAGTCTGGTAAAAGTGAGGCGTTGACAGAGTAATTGTCGGAGGCGGTCACCTCCACCCGAGCTGTCAGGCGGGAGTTGCCACAAAGATATTATTAGTTAATTATTTCAATGTCTCTGATTTTTTCTGTTTTTTTTTCGAGTACTGTAATATTATTCAATAGTGTGATTATATATATATATATATATATATATATATATATATATATATATATATATATGTCGTACCTAGTAGCCAGAACGCACTTCTCAGCCTACAATTCAGGGCCCGATTTGCCTAATTAGCCAAGTTTTCCTGAATTAATATATTTTCTCAAATTTTTTTCTTATGAAATGATAAAGCTACCCATTTCATTATGCATGAGGTCAATTTTTTTTTTATTGGAGTTAAAATTAACGTAGATATATGACCGAACCTAACCAACCCTACCTAACCTAACCTAACCTATCTTAATAGGTTAGGTTAGGTTAGGTGGCAGAAAAAGTTAGGTTAGGTTAGGTTAGGTAGGTTAGGTAGTCGAAAAACAATTAATTCATGAAAACTTGCCTTATTAGGCAACTCGGACCTTACATAGTAGGCTGAGAAGTGCGTTCTGGCTATTAGGTACGACATATATATATATATATATATATATATATATATATATATATATATATATATATATATATATATATGTCGTACCTAGTAGCCAGAACTCACTTCTCAGCCTACTATTCAAGGCCCGATTTGCCTAATAAGCCAAGTTTTCCTGAATTAATATATTTACTATAATTTTTTTCTTATGAAATGATAAAGCAACCCTTTTCTCTATGTATGAGGTCAATTTTTTTTTATTGGAGTTAAAATTAACGTAGATATATGACCGAACCTAACCAACCCTACCTAACCTAACCTAACCTATATTTATAGGTAAGGTTAGGTTAGGTAGCCAAAAAAAGCTAGGTTAGGTTAGGTAGGTTAGGTAGACGAAAAAACATTAATTCATGAAAACTTGGCTTATTAGGCAAATCGGGCCTTGAATAGTAGGCTGAGAAGTGCGTTCTGGCTATTAGGTACGACATATATATATATATATATATATATATATATATATATATATATATATATATATATATATATATAGTAAAATGTGTGACCCATCGCTATACTCAAAAGTATTATGAGCATATTAGTCCTGCCCTGGTGATGCTCTATTACTCTCTCATCTATCCTTATCTCATCTATGGTATTTGTGCTTGGGGTTCTACTACCCAAAATCATGTACATCCTCTAATTACCCAACACGAAGCTGCTATTAGAACAATATCTAACTCTGGCCCCAGACATCACTCGGTACCCTTACTCAAATCTCTGAATATGTTAGATATTAAGTCACTGCACATCCTCTCTTGTGTACTCTATATATTTAAAACTCTGAATTGTAATGTCAATCCTGACCTTCAACACTTCCTAGAAGGTTGTAACAGAACTCATGAGCACCACACCAGAAACAAATACCTATTTGATATTCCAAGAGTTAGACTTAATCAAACTAGGAATGCTCTACAAATCAAGGGACCCAGAATGTGGAATGACCTTCCCAATTATGTCAAAAATTGTACCTCTCTAAACCAGTTTAAGATAAAAACTAAGTACTACCTAATTAACTCCATGTAACCTACCTTACTTCTAAATGTCAACCCAGGTCATACTATTTAAAAAAAAAAAAACCTGTTTGTTAACCAACTTGTATATTGGCTATTTTGTACCATGTTCCCCCCCCCCCTTTTTTATCTTTTATTTTTTTTTTCATTCAACACAATTTATACTTTAAGCTCAATTACTATTAAGTTTTAGTCTAAGTGGTTTTTTTCCCAACTCTCCTTGAACGAAACGCTATGCGTACTAGTGGCTTTAGGTATTGTATGTACTACCTCTGTCTTTAAATCTAACAGAATGTTTGTACTGTAACGCTGCAACTATGTATGTACTGTTCCTAAATAAATTATTATTATTATTATTACTATATTATTCACTTATTATGTTTATCTATATAAATAAAAATGTAAATGTTCGTTTGTTCAAAATTGCTAATCTCCAAAAGTTCTTCACAGATTGCTTTGAAATTTTGACAACGTTCCATTCACAACAGAGCATGTTTTTATATTCTTACTATATAGATGTCACGCCTGTAACGGGAGAAAACATGCTTTTCTTGAAAAACTGTGTTTTTCCCATTTTTTTATGTGAGGGGAAATCTTCGAAACCTCTTTACCGATTGCTTTTAAATTTTGACACGATGTTGCATTTGAATAGGCATGTGTTTTTATATGCCTAATATATACATGCCTCATCTGTGACAGGTAAAAACATACGTTTTTTTAAAAAACAGCGCCATCTGTTGCACGTAATAGCAACACACGCTATACCAAATATGTTACAATTCCATTTCAATGTTTCCGATTGCATTGATAAATTTAATTTTCAAAGATTTTGATTTATTTTCATTTTGATTTAATTATTTTGTGTGACATTGCATTGGAATTGAGCTGTGTTGTTTACCATACTGTTCATTGTGGGTATAGTTTATTTTGTTATTTTTTTCATTTTCATTTTTTTTAACTGTTCTACTTTTTTTTCAGTGATGGGAACATCAGATCATTTGGGAACGCATTGGATGAGGGAGTGGGGAATGGTGGGGAGGACAAGGGGACAGGAGTGGGGAATGGTGGGGGAAGAACGAGGGTGAGGATAATGGTGGGGAGGTCGAGGGGTACGGGGGAGTGTAGCATGGTTAGGAGAATGAGGGGATGGGGGAATGGAGAATGGTGGAGAGGACAAGGGGATAGTGAAGTGGGGGATGTTGGGGAGGACGAGGTGATGGGGGAGTTGGGTATGGTGGGGAGGACAAGGCGACGGGGGGGTTGGGTATGGTGGGGAGGACGAGGGGACGGGGAAAGGGGGGAAGTGGGGAGGACGAGGGGACGGGGAAAGGGGGGAAGTGGGGAGGACGAGGGGACGGAGAGTGTGGAGGATGGTGGGGAGGACAAGGGGATGGGGAAGGGAGGGAGGAATGGTGGGGAGGATGAGGGGACGGGGGAGTGGGGAATGGTTGGGAGGACGAGGGGACAGGGAAGGGGGGGGGATACCTCCTCCAAAGGATACCTGATCAACCAGGCTGTGACTCATATGTCAGGCTGCGAGCAGCCGCGTCTAAATGCCTGGTTGATCAGTCCAGCAACCAGGAGGCCTGGTCGACGACCGGGCCGCGGGGACGCTAAGCCCCAGAAGCACCTCAAGGTAACCTCAAGGAGGTCTGACCTGAGGCATAATCTGTGGTCTGGCCTAAGGCCTGGTCTGAGGTCTGGCTTGAGGCCTGATCTTTGGCCTGGGCTGAGATCTGGCCTGAGAACTGGCCTGAGGTCTGGCCTGAGGCCTGGTCTGAGGCCTGGCCTGAGGCCTGGCCTGAGGTCTGGCCTGAGGCCTGGTCTGAGGTCTGGCCTGAAGCCTCATCTGAGGTCTGGCCTGGTCTGACCCAAGGCCTGGTCTGGTCTGCCCCGAGGCCTGGTCAGGTCTGGCCTGAGGTCTGGCATGAGGTCTGGCCCGAGGCCTGGCCTGGGGCATGGCCAGAGGTCTGGTCTGAGGTCTGGCCTGAGGCCTGGTCTGAGGTCTAGCCTGCTTGATGGGGTTCTGGGAGTTCTTCTACTCCCCATGGGGACTACTATGGGGAGCCGGTCGGCCGAGTTGACAGCACACTGGACTTGTGATCCTGTCGTCCTGGGTTCGATCCCAGGCGCCGGCGAGAAACAATGGGCAGAGTTTCTTTCACCCTATGCCCCTGTTACCTAGCAGTAAAATAGGTAGGTCAGCTGTCACGGGCTGCTTCCTGGGGGTGGAGGCCTGGTCGAGGACTGGGCCGCAGGGACACTAAAAAAAAAAAAAAGCCCCGAAATCAACTCAAGATAACCCAAGCCTGGCACGAGGCCAGGCTTCACTTTTGAGAGTTTGGTCTACTAAGCTGTTGTTTGGAGCAGCCCACAGGCCCTCATACCCACCACAACCCGGTTGATCATGCATTCCTTGGAGGATACCATCTAGTTTCCTCTTGAAGATGTCCACGGTTGTTCCATCAATATTTCTTATGCTTGCTGGGGGGACGTAGAACAACCGCGAACCTCTGATGTTTATACAGTGTTCTCTGATTGTGCCCATGGCACCTCTGCTCTTCACTGGTTCTATTCTGCATTTTCTTCCATATCGTTCACTCCAGTATGTTGTTATTTTACTGTGTAGATTTGGGACCTGGCCCTCCAGTATTTTCCATGTGTATATTATTTGGTATCTCTCTTGTCTCCTTTCTAGCAAGTACATTTGGAGAGCTTTGAGACGATCCCGATAATTTAGGTGCTTTATCGCATCTATGTGTGCCATATATGTTCTCTGTATTCCCTCTATTTCAGCAATCTCTCCTGCTCTGAAGGGGGAAGTGAGTACTAAGCAGTACTCAAGATGGGACAACACAAGTGACTTGAAGAGTACAACCATTGTGATGGGATCCTTAGATTTGAAAGTTCTCGTAATCCATCCAATCATTTTTCTGGCTGCTACAATATTTGTTTGGTTATGCTCCCTAAACATTAGGTCGTCGGACATCATTATTCTCAAATCCTTGACATGCTGTTTTCCTATTATGGGCAAATTCGATTATGTTTTATACCCTGTATTATGTTTTAGATCCTCATTTTTGCTGTACCTGAGTACCTGGAATTTATCACTGTTAACCCTCAAACCGCTAGGGGCCCAAATGGAATTCACACCCACAGGCGCAACAAAAAAAAAAATCCAAAAAATTCTTTCGTCTTATAGAAGTGTTCATTTTTGTTCCCTGATCATGGAAAAAATAACAAAAAAATCGTAGGTGGCATATTTTAGCCGCAATAGGGTAGGGAAGTGTGGCAAAAAACGGGCGTTGGCAGAGCCTTCGCCAGATGAGGTCTACTCTGCCCGAGCTGTCAGACGGCAGTTGCCACAAATATATTATAACCTAATTATTTCAATGTCTCTGATTGATTTTTTCTTAGTTTTTTTGCAGTAATATTATTCCACACAGTGAATTGTGGTATATTTATATTATAAAATGTGTGAACCATCGCTGTACTCAAAATTAGGATGTGCATATTAGTGATTCAATTATTATGTTCATAAAACAATAAACAAATAGTTTTGCTGTTGTTACACTATATACACAGGTTATATATAAGTATTTGCATGTTTTGTACACCATAACGAACTACTAAGTTGGTCTTGAGAGTCAAAAAGCAACGAGGAGTGACCGCCAAACACCAGCGAGCCACTCACTGCCACTCCCTCCTTCAACACCACCTCACTCACCCTCATTCACCTCCTACAATACTCTTTCCGTATTTATTCACTATACACGGACGTTATATATACGTATTTACATGTTTTGTTCACCATAACTGAACATCTAAGCTTGTATGGTGAGTAAAGGCCACAAAGACATAGCTACTCACAGTAGCTATGATCGGCGGCGATCGGCGGCCGCCCTCAAGGCCACACGCACTAATATTTGTCCTTCAACAATATTGTTTGTGGTGTTATTACGCTATATACACATATTATATATAAGTATCTACCTGTTTTATTCACCATACCTGAACAAATAAGCTAGTATGGTGCCCAAAAACCATAGTGGTCATCAGTAAACACCATGCCAAGACGTGCAGACGACGCTCCTCCCTCACCAAAATGGCGGCTCCCAACCTACTCCTCTCGCTGTTATCACACTCTATACACACGTTATATATAAGTATCTACATTTGTGTTCACCATATCGAACCACTAAGCTGGTATGGTGAGTGCAGTCAATAAATGGTGGCCACACACAGTCAGAAGACGAAGCCACAACCCTCCCTCGCACAGCCTTACGCCTCCCTCCATGGAGCACAGCGCTAAATATCACCACAATCCTGCTATTATCAGAATCCTGGTCAGTTTTATCACAGTCAGGGGGCTTCAGTAATACTATCACTGCTAAATAATAGCAGTATCATATATATTATGGTATTTGTAGGCGATGCTGTGGTCACAAGCTGAACAGCAGTGCTGTGAGCTCGTGCTGCGTGCGCCAGCCTTGGTGGCTTGCTCAATACTGACGCTGTAACACCCAAGAATGTTGGCCTGGATTTTTTTTCTAGGTGGCATCTGGCAACTATCGGTCGCGGCTGTACTATAGCTGCCCCTATCCCAGGCGGGGAGTTTAAATTATAGCGCTAGACACGAAATCATATATAAATGATGTGTGCGGTTTCGGTTTTGTCACTGATATCATTTATATATGATATGCGCGGTTTGAGGGTTAAACATCATGTTACTTTCTGCTGCCCAAACCTGAGATGGCCTGGCCCAGGCCTGAGGGCTGGTCTAGCCCAAGGCCTGCTAGTCTGGCCACCACCCCCCACCCCAACTCCTCTACTGCCAACATGCTACAACCTTCCCCCCTCCCACACCAGACTACCAGCTACCGGCCCCGACGCTATCCCGTGCCTGACTACCAGTGACCGGCCGCCCGCCAACCGCCCCTCTTCTTGTCAGTTTGTTGGGAAAATTATGTGATTTTGCTTGACTGGATTCATTAATGCTTAAATTCATAGCATTTTTATTCCAAATTGTTTGTAAATGATTGTTCTATCAAATGCCATAGTGAAAATTAATTCATAATAAATGAATTGTTTATGAATATTTATATAGACTGATTCATTTGGCTTATGGAAATCCTGGCCAATACATCATATTTGCAGCCACCAATAACCATCACATAGTTATGATTTTGATATGGAATTGTTTACCAATGACTGTTCTATCATGTGCCATGTTCAAAATAATAAATACATAGTAAATAGATTTTCTGTGAATTTTGTTTAGTTGATAGTGGATGTAGGACCTCTGTTATTTTCACATTAAGGGGAGGGACAGCCTGGGGCCGACAGGTAGAACGAATTCCGCGGTGAAATAAATCAGCCTCGCCTCATATAGTTCTTTCAAGTGAGGACACACTGTACATCATCATGTATATATTTTTGGTTACAGATTTTGTTTAGAAATATTATTAGGATAATAAAAAGTTATAAAAATACTTGTTTCATGACACCTTTATTGTATTAGATGGAAATTCTCCAGGCTATCTCTGGCTGGCAATCTACTGCCACCTACAGAAGGATCTCTTGGGGAAGGAGGGAGGGAAGCAGTGAATGTGGGCAGGGCAGAGGAAGTGAGCAGCAGTGAGAGTGACCCCCTCCCTCCCTTCAGGATTCCCTCCCTTCCTGGGGGTGGTGTACAATGAGTGTTAGGCCGCTGATCCAGCCAAATATCCGCTAGTTCGGCTTCCATGGACATTTTGGCTGGATAGGGAGATAACTTTATCCGGCCACGACTTTTGCCGGATTAGGGCATTTTCCGGATTGGCAGATTCCGGATAAGTGGGTTTCTACAGTACTTAGGTATGGTGGAAACAAAGAGCTTAAACAAAACACAGGGTACAGGATGCAATCAGACCTACTTGTAGTAGGAAAGCAACAGGTAAAAGACCTGGGAATTATGATGTCTGACAACCTGACATTTAGTGAACATAACTGAGCAAATATAGTGGCAGCCAGGAAAATGGTAGGATGGATTATGAGAACGTTCCAGGGACCAGCAATGCTAATACTACTTAAATCACTAATGCTGTCCCATCTTAACTATTGCTTGTGCTCACTTCCCCTTACAGACCAGGAGAGATCTCTGAATTAGAGGAAATACAGAGAACAAATACAGCATACATAGAAATGATAAAACATCTAAATTACTGGGACCGTCTCAAAGCTTTTAAATGCACTCTTTGGAAAGGAGATGAGAAAGGTATCAAATACATGGAAGATACTTGAAGGCCAGGTCCCAAATTTGCACAGTAGAACAACAACATACTGGAGCGAAAGGTATGGAAGGAAATGCAGAATAGAACCAGTGAGTAGTAGATGTGCTATAGGCACAATCAGAGAGCACTGTCTAAACATTAGGGGTCCACAGCTGTTCAACACCATACCAGTAAGCATTAGAAATATTGCCAGAACAAAGGAGGATGTATTTAAGAGGCACATGGGCAGGTTCTTGCAAGAAGTGCCGGACCAACCAGGTTATAGTGGATATGTGGGCCTGCAGACTGCTTCAAGCAACAGCCTCTTGGACCAAGTTATCAGAAGTCGAGCCTGGCCCCCCAAGTCAGGCTTGGGGAGTAGAAGAACTCCCAAAACCCTCTCCAGGTGTGCATCGTATGAGAGAGAAACTTTAATGATACTATTAAAAGTCTATCAGAAAAGATAAAAACAATCACCATAGCACCAGACAGATGCTCACTAAACTCGCTTATCCCAATGATAAGTAAGATCTCATTCAATAAACTGCAAATAAAAAAAAAACTATACATTAACCCTTTACCCGCTAGGGGCTTTTTGGCCTGCAATACCACCAGGCACAACAGCAGCAAAAAATCCAAAAAATTCTTTCATCATATAAAAGTGTTCATTTGTGTTCCTTGATCACGGAAAAAAAAAAAAAAATCACAGGCGACTTATTTTGGCCGCAATAGGGCGGCGAAGTCTGGCAAAAAACCAGGCATTGACAGAGCAAGTGTCCGAGGCAGTCTGCTATGCCCGAGCTGTCAGGCGGGAGTTGCCACAAAGATATTATTACTTAATTATTTCAGTGTCTTTGATTAATTTTTTGCAGTAATATTATTCAATAAAGTGTAGTGATATATTTATATAATAAAATGTGTGAACCATCACTATACTCAAAATTATGGTGTGCATATCAGTGATTCAATTATTATGTTCATAAAACTATAAACAAATAGTTTTGCTGTTATTACACTATATTCACAGTATAAGTATATGTATGTTTTATTCGCCATAACGAACCACTAAGTTAGTATGGTGAGTCAAAAAGGAGCATGGAGTGGCTGCCCCGCAAGCACAATTAGGTGAGTACACAACAGCCACTGGCCGCGACTCCCTCACCTTCTCACTCGCCAACATTCTCCTCCCACCATAATGTTTTTGCTTTTATTCACTATATACAGACATTATATATAAGTATCTACATGTGTTGTTCACCATAACTGTACATCTAAGCTGGTATAGTGAGTTCAGGCAATAAGAGACGTAGCTACACACACACATTCAGCTGGTGGCTGCCTCTCTCAATGGTTCGAGGGCCAGATGCACTAATAATTCTCCTCTAACAATACTGTTTGTGGTGTTATTACATTATATATAAGAATCTACATGTTTTATTCACCATAACTGTACAAATAAGCTGGTATGGTGCCCAAAGACCAAAGTGGCCACCAGTACACAACATGACTTGTCATGCAGATGCCACCACCTACCTCACCAAATGGCTGCTACCAATACACTCTTATTGCTGTTATTACACTCTATACACACGTTATATATAAGTATCTACATTTGTGTTCACCATAGCAAACCACTAAGCTGGTATGGTGAGAGCAGACAGTAAAAGGTGGCCACACTGAGTCAGCAGACAATGCTACCTCCCTCCCCACCAAGATTACTCCTCCCACCACAGCACTAATTATCACCACAATCCTGCTATTATCAGAATTATGGTCATTTTTATCACAGTCAGGAGGTCTTCTGTAAAACTATCATCGCTAAATAATACCATGTACATATATATATATTTTGACATTTTCAGGCGATGCTGTGGTCACAAGCTGAACAGTAGTGCTGTGAGCTCATGCTGCGTGTGCCAGCCTTGGTGGCTCACTCAGAACTGAATCTCTCACATGAGGATATGTTACCCACCATTTTTTTTCTAGGCGGCGTCTGTTTACTATCGGCCGTGGCTGGACTATAGCTGCCCCTGTCCCTCGCGGGGCATATAAAATTGTGCGCTAGACCTTCAATTGTATATGTATGTATTGCGTGGTGTTTGGGAAAGTTACTCCCATCGTATATGTATGTATTCCACGGTTTAAGGGGTTAATGAGTGCCTACCCAAGCAGCGTTGATCCTCCTCTACAGAATGCATCCTATTCGCAAACAAAACCCAAATTTTATCAAGCAGTGCTACACCAGGAACGGAACGATCATTGCTAAGAAAGAAGAGGCAAAATACATGAAATAAAAAATGTCCAACAATTATAGGCTTTCTTTGTTGATTGTGACATAACTGGAAACCAGCAAACTTCCAATGTCATTGCTGAAACTAACACACAAGTGACCAAGCCTTACCGTATTTAAATTGTGGCTTTTTTATATTTTTATATTAATTAATAAATGCTTCTTTTTTATATTATTGGCTTCAATTTCATGTAATTTACCCCTCTTATAACTATTACTACAATGACTTCCATTTTATAAAATGTAATATTTTTTTGAATGCTTAATTTGTCTAGTTATCAGATTCTTACCTTACAATATTTGCAACTTACCCATTTATCTGTTGATACTAACACTTCAATTTCCCAAAATGTTATAAACCTTGAACTCTTAATTTGTCAAATTATCTGAATCTTTAATTCATTACTTTGTGAATTAAAAATTAATAATTTAATTTCTCACTTATATATCTGCCCATTAATATTAGCTACTAGTCTTGTTTGTTGTCTAATATTCCAGTATTGTTAATGGATTCTTAAGCTTTAAGTACATCAGTGCTTCCAGGCGATATGTGTTTGTTTCTATTGCATACCCTTATCCAACTTGTCTTATTACCATATGATATTACAGTATTACAATCTTAACCCTTAAACCGCGCATATCATATATATATATATATGACATCAGTGACTAAACCGAAACCGCACACATCATTTAAGTATGCTTTTGTGTCTAGCTCTATAATATAAATGCCCCGCCTGGGATAGGGGCAGCTATAGTACAGCCATGACCGATAGTTGCCAGATGCCACCTAGAAAAAATCTAGCCCAACATTCTTGGGTGTGAGAGCATCAGTATTGAGCAAGCCACCAAGGCTGGTGCACGCAGCATGAGCTCACAGCACCGCTGTTCAGCTTTTGACCACAGCATCGCCGACAAATGCCATAATATATATGATCCTGCTATTATTTAGTGATGATAGTATTATAGAAGGCCCCTGACAGTGATAAAACTGACCAGGATTCTGATAATAGCAGGATTGTGGTGATATTTAGTGCTGTGCTCCATGGAGGAAGAAGTAAGGCTGTGGGAGGGAGAGTGGTGGCATCGTCTTCTGACTGTGTGTGGCCACCTTTTATTGACTGCACTCACCATACCAGCTTAGTGGTTCGCTATGGTGAACACTAATGTAGATACTTATATATAATGTGTGTATAGGGTGTGAAGCTGATGCAGGGAAAGCATCCAACAGGCATGCCCCAGCTACGGTACAAAGATGTATGCAAGAGGGACCTAAAAGCCATGGACGTCGATCTTGCTATGTGGAAGACACTGGCTGCAGACCGTTCAGCCTGGGGGCAGTCTGTTCAAAGAGGTCTCTCCAAGTTCGAGGAGTCACTTGCCAAGGAATCGGAGGCAAAGAGACAGAGAAGGAAGGCCGGTAGCCAGGAAGACAGACCAGAATTGGACTTCATTTGTGCTCGGTGTGGGATGGACTGCCACTCTCGGATTGGCCTCATCAGTCACACCAGACGCTGCACCAGGATTGACAACTAGGGCGCAACTCCATAGTCTCCCGAGACTGAAGGATGCCTACTACTAGGGTGTGATAACAGCAAGAGGAAGAGGTTGGGAGCCGCCATTTTGGTGAGGGAGGAGCGTCCTCTGCACGACTTGTCATGTTGTTTACTGGTGGCCACTACGGTCTTTGGGCACCATACCAGCTTATTTGTACAGGTATGGTGAATAAAACAGTTAGATACTTATATATAATGTGTGTATATAGCATAATAATACCACAAACAATATTGTTGGAGGAGAAATATTAGTGCGTCTGGCCTTGAGGGCGGCCGTCACCAGCTGACTGTGTGAGTAGCTACGTCTTCGTGTCTTTACTCACCATAAAAGCTTAGATGTACAGTTATTATGAACAAAAATGTAAATACTTATATATAACGTCTGTGTATAGTGAATAAATGCAAAAACAGTATTGTGGGAGGAGAATGAGGGCGAGTGAGGTGCCGTTGCGGGAGGGAGTGGCAGCGAGTGGCTGGCTGGTGTATGGCAGTCACTCCTCGTTGCTTTTTGACTCACAATACCAACTTAGTGGTTTGTTATGGTGAACAAAACATGCAAATACTTACAAATAACCTGTGTATATAGTGTAAGAACAGCAAAATTATTTGTTTATTGTTTTATGAACATAATAATTGAATCACTAATATGCACACCATAATTTTGAGTACAGCGATGGTTCACACATTTTATTATATAAATATATCACAATTCACTGTATTGAATAATATTACTGCAATAAGACTCAGAAAAAATCAATCAGACACATTGAAATAATTAGATAATAATATATTTGTGGCAACTGCCGCCTGACAGCTCGAGCGGAGTAGACCTCGTCCGGCGAAGGCTCTGCCAACGCCCCTTTTTTGTCAGACTTCCCTACCCTATTGCGGCTAAAATATGCCACCTACGATTTTTTTGTTATTTTTTCCGTGATCAGGGAACAAAAATGAACACTTCTATCAGACGAAAGAATTTTTTTGGAATTTTTTTTTTGTTGCGCCTGTGGGTGTTTAATCTATTTGGGCCCCTAGCGGTTTGAGGGTTAAGAGATTACTGAATTTTTAATTTGATTAATTATGTTTCCTTTTTTATTAATTATTTTGAATCTGAATCCATTTATTTATTCATAATCTTAATCTAATTGTCTAATTCTTTGTTCTCTTCTTTTTTTTTTTTGCCTGTGTATTGCCTGTTTATATTGCATATCCTTGCCCATCTTGTATTATTACCGTACAATATTCATGTATTACAATATTAATGTAATTCTTAACTTAGCTAATTATTTGTATTTCATTTGATTATTTGAATCTCAATTCGTTTACTCTAGAAATATTAATTTGATTAATTATCTAATTTCCCACTCTTCTGTTCTTTATTATTTTTACTTTCATATCTGGTAAACTTTATTACTTATATACAGTATCTGCTAAATGTTATTACTTACATATCTGCAGAATAATATTTACAATCATTTCTCTACTCTTGCATTTTTTCTTTTCAAATACAGTGCATCATCACTCTAACAGACCTCGCTCTAACGAATTCCCGGATGGTCCAAGTGAATTGCATTTGGCACTAAATGTTCATTGAACATACAAAAATTCATTTGTGTTGTTCCACTGATGGTGATGACCTAGTCCGGCATGGCAGGGCTGTGAGAGCTGTGTACACACTCTCCACATCGTTCACTTCAATATCCATATCACTAGTAGCAGACACCTGTGTTAGGTCTTTTTCCAGATTTGGGTTATCAAAATCATTGGCATGCTCATCTTCAAGCAATATGCCTTTCTATTCCAACATCAAATGATGTTTTCTTGAAAACAAGGCCGACTAGGGCTGGGAGCTTGATATGGATGAATATGACATGGTTGCTACCTTGAATATGAGCCTGCCCATGACCGTGGGGAATGCTGGGAATTTTTTTCAATCTGGCAAACACCTCAGGAATCCATCTTGTACCCAAGTCAACACCGTGTTGGACAGGTGTTTGGGAGCCAGAGGCGCGTGTGCCACTCATTGTTGCTCAATCAGTACTAACCCAGCCAGCAGCCCTACGACATTCTGGGAATTTTTTCCAAGATGGCTGCCTCTCACAGTAGGTCCTAAGAGTCCCTTTTGTACCCAACCTACCGCGAGCGTGCTTCGACCGTATACAAAGAAATAAAAAATACTTTTGTCAGTTGGCGCAGTAATTGGCGAATGGCATTTGTCGTTTTGCGCAGTGCAGTGGTTAAGGTGTTATGCGCACCCCTGACTGAGCAAAATTATGCGCTATTTGCATTTCAGAGGGTTAATACACTCAACATAACTGGGTAATAACACCATGATTAACCCTTAAACTGCGCAACACATCATATGATGTGTTGAGTAACTTGCTATATATTGGGCAAATGACGTGATGGAATATCGCACAAGATTTGAATGGCCATCGGGGTAGGGGGGCCCCCATTCGCTGCCCAGGGGCTATAGTAAACCAGCTGCCATTTTGTAAAAAATAAACCAGCTCACGCTACCAATGCATGGGAGGCCCCAATTACCCAGCGGTCACCATGGCAAATGTACAGCCAAACGCCTCCTGCGCACGCACCACGCAATCACTTACTCAAGAGCAAATAATTAGTGAATTATTTTCTGATGGTGAGGAAAGTGATTTTTGATGACCCTGACATTGATAAGGACTACAGACAACTGACCGATGATAGTAGCACAGACAGTGAATATGAGATACAGTCTCCTCCCACGGCGAGGCCTACATGCTCACCCGTGCCTCCTCGCCCAGTGTCTACTCCAATTCACCCACGACCACACAGTTCTTGTGCTTATTTAGAGTACGAGGATATTTTGGGCGACGAGTCAGAGGAAGGCGACTCATTTTCTGGTTTTAGTGAAGTGGATTCAGAGCATAGTGTTATCATGCCTGTTGCTAGTACCAGTGGTGATACCGGGCGAGAATTTGTCGCGTCAGCAGCGTCTCGCCCAGCCAAGCGCTGCAGTATGGCACCACATGAGGAACCAAGACCCTCATGTTCACATGATTTCACCTCACGTTCACATAGCGGCCGTACTTTGTGTAGACGGGCTACAGCTCCTGGTCCATGGTGTGCAACGCTTCCTCGCTGTCGTGCCACTGTTGCGCCTCGCAGGACCCCAGGTGTCCTTGTGTGGAGTGATAGTGACGATTTTATTCCTCTAATTCCTGCCTTTGACAATAAAGAAGTTGGGATTACAGACCTTTTCCCTGATAATGGTGAGGACATGTGTGAAATGGATTACTTTAGAGCATTTTATGATGAGCCGCTCATGGGCCTTGTATAGTAGGCCAAGAAGTGCGTTCTGGCTATTAGGTACGACATATATATATATATATATATATATATATATATATATATATATATATATATATATATATATATATATATATATATATATATATATATATATATATATGTCGTACCTAGTAGCCAGAACGCACTTCTCAACCTACTATGCAAGGCCCGATTTGCCTAATAAGCCAAGTTTTCCTGAATTAATATATTTTCTCTAATTTTTTTCTTATGAAATGATAAAACTGTTCATTTCATTATGTATGAGTTAAGTTCTTTTCATTTGAGTTAAAACTAATGTAGATATATAACCGAACCTAACCAACCCTAAAATGGTTAACATAAATTGATTGGAATATGTATGTGGACGCTCAGTTAGTGTTACTGTAATTTATATGGTTAACTTTTGAATGACATAGTTTCCCCTCATTGTCACATTTTTTGTTACTATTTCGCTGTTCATTCTCACTCTCTCTGAATCCCGTGGACTAATTGTGCTCACGAGTGTTTGTTTAAGGTACGGTAACCATAGGCTTTTCACACAATAATTTGCAACTATTTAAGAAGAAACATTTCTAAAGATTATCTAAGTTTCTAATAAATATTCTTTTTCCTAACATACAAGTCAATCACACAGTACCTAACTTCAGTCAGAAACACTTTTCTTACTATATCTCGCAACGTCTTTTGCATATATATCCTATCCTAAAAAATAACAATTTTAATTCATAACTGGCAACCCCCCTCCCCTCCAGAGCTTTCAAGGCCACCAAACGTCATTCCTTTCCCTTAACCTCTCCCAACTTATCTTTTGCACCAATACACAAACTAGGGGGCTTTATTGCTGAGTGGACGTCGCTCCCGACTCGTAATCCTAGCTCATTCGATCCCCCGGTGATGGCACAAACGGAAATCAGCAGATTTTCTATCATTCTGATGCCCTCTGTTACTTAGCAGTAAATATGTAAATGAGCGTTAGACAGCTGTTGCGGGCTGCTTCCTGGGTGTGTCTGTGTGTGTGGAATTTTTTTTTATTAGTTATTAATAATTGATTGATTGGCAGTTGAGAGGAGGGCCGAAAGAGCAGAGCTCAACCCTCGCAAGCACAACTAGGTGAACACAACTAGATAAATACTAACAAACCACGATCTCGTACAATCCACTACACACACAACCCGACCTCCCCCCCCCAACTCCCTAAATCACTCTACCTAAGTCATTAAAAAATTAAAACAAATCAATTAATACACCAAAAATACTAACTATAAATAAAGGAACCAAATTTGAGACATACAGCGACTCCAGCGTGGTCTAGTCGGAAGAGAACGTGTTCTCATCTGGATAGATTGCGATCGAGCCTGTCGGAACGGGTGTTTAACTGCAGGGCACAAATATTTGTGTGTCCCCTCCTGTAGCTGCCTCTGTTTCGACAGGTTTCCTGGATAGCTGGAATTGACCTGGCCCTTGGAAAGTGGGGAAGGGGTGAAATCCGTTGGGCCCACGGATGGATACCTTGGATCCATGGACTTAGGGCAGGTCTAATCACCTGGGATTCGAACCCACGGTGGGGATAAGGGAGGAGATATGGGGAGGGGAAGGGGAAGGATGTTTCCTGGAACCAAACCTCACATAAACCCGGACACTCACACACACACACACCCTCACCCGAACACTCACAGGGGCACTCACACTCACACACACCCATAGACTGTGATAAGGGAGACCATCTGAGGGGACACAGATGGCCTCGTGGACCCACAGGCATAACCGGACACACACGCAACCGGACTCACACACTCACACGGACACTCACAGGGATAAACACACACACAGACACACATCCATAGACACAAACTGTGATAAGGGAGACCATCTGAGGGGACACAGATGGCCTCGTGGACCCACAGGCATAACCGGACACACACGCAACCGGACTCTCACACACTCACACGGACACTCACAGGGATAAACACACACATAGACACAAACTGTGATAAGGGAGACCATCTGAGGGGACACAGATGGCCTCCTGGACCCACAGGTATATATCAATATTTAAATATACATACATATTTATAAATATAACATATTTTTAAGAAATAAATAAATAAAATAAAATATATATATATATATATATATATATATATATATATATATACATATATATATATATATATATATATATATATATATATATATATATATATACATATATATATATATATATATATATATATATATATATATATATATATATATATATATATATATATATATATGTCGTACCTAGTAGCCAGAACGCACTTCTCAGCCTACTATGCAAGGCCCGATTTGCCTAATAGGCCAAGTTTTCATGAATTAATTGTTTTTCGACTACCTAACCTACCTAACCTAACCTAACCTAACTTTTTCGGGTACCTAACCTAACCTAACCTATAAAGATAGGTTAGGTTAGGTTAGGTCGGGTTGGTTAGGTTCGGTCATATATCTAAGTTAATTTTAACTCCAATAAAAAAAAATTGACCTCATACATAATGAAATGGGTAGCTTTATCATTTCATAAGCAAAAAATTAGAGAAAATATATTAATTCAGGAAAACTTGGCTTATTAGGGAAATCGGGCCTTGTATAGTAGGCCAAGAAGTGCGTTCTGGCTATTAGGTACGACATATATATATATATATATATATATATATACATATATATATATATATATATATATATATATATATATATATATATATATATATATATATATATATATATATATATATATATATATATATATACATATATATATATATATGTCGTACCTAGTAGCCAGAACGCACTTCTCAACCTACTATGCAAGGCCCGATTTGCCTAATAAGCCAAGTTTTCCTGAATTAATATATTTTCTCTAATTTTTTTCTTATGAAATGATAAAACTGTTCATTTCATTATGTATGAGTTAAGTTCTTTTCATTTGAGTTAAAACTAATGTAGATATATAACCGAACCTAACCAACCCTAAAATGGTTAACATAAATTGATTGGAATATGTATGTGGACGCTCAGTTAGTGTTACTGTAATTTATATGGTTAACTTTTGAATGACATAGTTTCCCCTCATTGTCACATTTTTTGTTACTATTTCGCTGTTCATTCTCACTCTCTCTGAATCCCGTGGACTAATTGTGCTCACGAGTGTTTGTTTAAGGTACGGTAACCATAGGCTTTTCACACAATAATTTGCAACTATTTAAGAAGAAACATTTCTAAAGATTATCTAAGTTTCTAATAAATATTCTTTTTCCTAACATACAAGTCAATCACACAGTACCTAACTTCAGTCAGAAACACTTTTCTTACTATATCTCGCAACGTCTTTTGCATATATATCCTATCTTAAAAAATAACAATTTTTATTCATAACTGGCAACCCCCCTCCCCTCCAGAGCTTTCAAGGCCACCAAACGTCATTCCTTTCCCTTAACCTCTCCCAACTTATCTTTTGCACCAATACACAAACTAGGGGGCTTTATTGCTGAGTGGACGTCGCTCCCGACTCGTAATCCTAGCTCATTCGATCCCCTGGTGATGGCACAAACGGAAATCAGCAGAGTTTCTATCATTCTGATGCCCTCTGTTACTTAGCAGTAAATATGTAAATGAGCGTTAGACAGCTGTTGCGGGCTGCTTCCTGGGTGTGTCTGTGTGTGTGGAATTTTTTTTTATTAGTTATTAATAATTGATTGATTGGCAGTTGAGAGGCGGGCCGAAAGAGCAGAGCTCAACCCTCGCAAGCACAACTAGGTGAACACAACTAGATAAATACTAACAAACCACGATCTCGTACAATCCACTACACACACAACCCGACCTCCCCCCCCAACTCCCTAAATCACTCTACCTAAGTCATTAAAAAATTAAAACAAATCAATTAATACACCAAAAATACTAACTATAAATAAAGGAACCAAATTTGAGACATACAGCGACTCCAGCGTGGTCTAGTCGGAAGAGAACGTGTTCTCATCTGGATAGATTGCGATCGAGCCTGTCGGAACGGGTGTTTAACTGCAGGGCACAAATATTTGTGTGTCCCCTCCTGTAGCTGCCTCTGTTTCGACAGGTTTCCTGGATAGCTGGAATTGACCTGGCCCTTGGAAAGTGGGGAAGGGGTGAAATTCGTTGGGCCCACGGATGGATACCTTGGATCCATGGACTTAGGGCAGGTCTAATCACCTGGGATTCGAACCCACGGTGGGGATAAGGGAGGAGATATGGGGAGGGGAAGGGGAAGGATGTTTCCTGGAACCAAACCTCACATAAACCCGGACACTCACACACACACACACCCTCACCCGAACACTCACAGGGGCACTCACACTCACACACACCCATAGACTGTGATAAGGGAGACCATCTGAGGGGACACAGATGGCCTCCTGGACCCACAGGTATATATCAATATTTAAATATACATACATATTTATAAATATAACATATTTTTAAAAAATAAATAAATAAAATAAAATATATATATATATATATATATATATATATATATATATATATATATATATATATATATATATATATATATATATATATATATATGTCGTACCTAGTAGCCAGAACGCACTTCTCAGCCTACTATGCAAGGCCCGATTTGCCTAATAGGCCAAGTTTTCATGAAATAATTGTTTTTCGACTACCTAACCTACCTAACCTAACCTAACCTAACTTTTTTCGGGTACCTAACCTAACCTAACCTATAAAGATAGGTTAGGTTAGGTTAGGTCGGGTTGGTTAGGTTCGGTCATATATCTAAGTTAATTTTAACTCCAATAAAAAAAAATTGACCTCATACATAATGAAATGGGTAGCTTTATCATTTCATAAGCAAAAAATTAGAGAAAATATATTAATTCAAGAAAACTTGGCTTATTAGGGAAATCGGGCCTTGTATAGTAGGCCAAGAAGTGCGTTCTGGCTATTAGGTACGACATATATATATATATATATATATATATATATATATATATATATATATATATATATGTCGTACCTAGTAGCCAGAACTCACTTCTCAGCCTACTATTCAAGGCCCGATTTGCCTAATAAGCCAAGTTTTCCTGAATTAATATATTTACTATAATTTTTTTCTTATGAAATGATAAAGCAACCCTTTTCTCTATGTATGAGGTCAATTTTTTTTTATTGGAGTTAAAATTAACGTAGATATATGACCGAACCTAACCAACCCTACCTAACCTAACCTAACCTATATTTATAGGTAAGGTTAGGTTAGGTAGCCAAAAAAAGCTAGGTTAGGTTAGGTTAGGTAGGTTAGGTAGACGAAAAAACATTAATTCATGAAAACTTGGCTTATTAGGCAAATCGGGCCTTGAATAGTAGGCTGAGAAGTGCGTTCTGGCTATTAGGTACGACATATATATATATATATATATATATATATATATATATATATATATATATATATATATATATATATATATATATATATATATATATATATATATATATATATATATATATATGTCGTACCTAGTAGCCAGAACGCACTTCTCAACCTACTATGCAAGGCCCGATTTGCCTAATAAGCCAAGTTTTCCTGAATTAATATATTTTCTCTAATTTTTTTCTTATGAAATGATAAAACTTTTCATTTCATTATGTATGAGTTAAGTTCTTTTCATTTGAGTTAAAACTAATGTAGATATATAACCGAACCTAACCAACCCTAAAATGGTTAACATAAATTGATTGGAATATGTATGTGGACGCTCAGTTAGTGTTACTGTAATTTATATGGTTAACTTTTGAATGACATAGTTTCCCCTCATTGTCACATTTTTTGTTACTATTTCGCTGTTCATTCTCACTCTCTCTGAATCCCGTGGACTAATTGTGCTCACGAGTGTTTGTTTAAGGTACGGTAACCATAGGCTTTTCACACAATAATTTGCAACTATTTAAGAAGAAACATTTCTAAAGATTATCTAAGTTTCTAATAAATATTCTTTTTCCTAACATACAAGTCAATCACACAGTACCTAACTTCAGTCAGAAACACTTTTCTTACTATATCTCGCAACGTCTTTTGCATATATATCCTATCCTAAAAAATAACAATTTTAATTCATAACTGGCAACCCCCCTCCCCTCCAGAGCTTTCAAGGCCACCAAACGTCATTCCTTTCCCTTAACCTCTCCCAACTTATCTTTTGCACCAATACACAAACTAGGGGGCTTTATTGCTGAGTGGACGTCGCTCCCGACTCGTAATCCTAGCTCATTCGATCCCCCGGTGATGGCACAAACGGAAATCAGCAGATTTTCTATCATTCTGATGCCCTCTGTTACTTAGCAGTAAATATGTAAATGAGCGTTAGACAGCTGTTGCGGGCTGCTTCCTGGGTGTGTCTGTGTGTGTGGAATTTTTTTTTATTAGTTATTAATAATTGATTGATTGGCAGTTGAGAGGAGGGCCGAAAGAGCAGAGCTCAACCCTCGCAAGCACAACTAGGTGAACACAACTAGATAAATACTAACAAACCACGATCTCGTACAATCCACTACACACACAACCCGACCTCCCCCCCCAACTCCCTAAATCACTCTACCTAAGTCATTAAAAAATTAAAACAAATCAATTAATACACCAAAAATACTAACTATAAATAAAGGAACCAAATTTGAGACATACAGCGACTCCAGCGTGGTCTAGTCGGAAGAGAACGTGTTCTCATCTGGATAGATTGCGATCGAGCCTGTCGGAACGGGTGTTTAACTGCAGGGCACAAATATTTGTGTGTCCCCTCCTGTAGCTGCCTCTGTTTCGACAGGTTTCCTGGATAGCTGGAATTGACCTGGCCCTTGGAAAGTGGGGAAGGGGTGAAATCCGTTGGGCCCACGGATGGATACCTTGGATCCATGGACTTAGGGCAGGTCTAATCACCTGGGATTCGAACCCACGGTGGGGATAAGGGAGGAGATATGGGGAGGGGAAGGGGAAGGATGTTTCCTGGAACCAAACCTCACATAAACCCGGACACTCACACACACACACACCCTCACCCGAACACTCACAGGGGCACTCACACTCACACACACCCATAGACTGTGATAAGGGAGACCATCTGAGGGGACACAGATGGCCTCGTGGACCCACAGGCATAACCGGACACACACGCAACCGGACTCACACACTCACACGGACACTCACAGGGATAAACACACACACAGACACACATCCATAGACACAAACTGTGATAAGGGAGACCATCTGAGGGGACACAGATGGCCTCGTGGACCCACAGGCATAACCGGACACACACGCAACCGGACTCTCACACACTCACACGGACACTCACAGGGATAAACACACACATAGACACAAACTGTGATAAGGGAGACCATCTGAGGGGACACAGATGGCCTCCTGGACCCACAGGTATATATCAATATTTAAATATACATACATATTTATAAATATAACATATTTTTAAGAAATAAATAAATAAAATAAAATATATATATATATATATATATATATATATATATATATATATATATATATATATATATATATATATATATATACATATATATATATATATATATATATATATATATATATATATATATATATATATATATATATATATATATATATATGTCGTACCTAGTAGCCAGAACGCACTTCTCAGCCTACTATGCAAGGCCCGATTTGCCTAATAGGCCAAGTTTTCATGAATTAATTGTTTTTCGACTACCTAACCTACCTAACCTAACCTAACCTAACTTTTTCGGGTACCTAACCTAACCTAACCTATAAAGATAGGTTAGGTTAGGTTAGGTCGGGTTGGTTAGGTTCGGTCATATATCTAAGTTAATTTTAACTCCAATAAAAAAAAATTGACCTCATACATAATGAAATGGGTAGCTTTATCATTTCATAAGCAAAAAATTAGAGAAAATATATTAATTCAGGAAAACTTGGCTTATTAGGGAAATCGGGCCTTGTATAGTAGGCCAAGAAGTGCGTTCTGGCTATTAGGTACGACATATATATATATATATATATATATATATATATATATATATATATATATATATATATATATATATATATATATATATATATATATATATATATATATATATATATATACATATATATATATATGTCGTACCTAGTAGCCAGAACGCACTTCTCAACCTACTATGCAAGGCCCGATTTGCCTAATAAGCCAAGTTTTCCTGAATTAATATATTTTCTCTAATTTTTTTCTTATGAAATGATAAAACTGTTCATTTCATTATGTATGAGTTAAGTTCTTTTCATTTGAGTTAAAACTAATGTAGATATATAACCGAACCTAACCAACCCTAAAATGGTTAACATAAATTGATTGGAATATGTATGTGGACGCTCAGTTAGTGTTACTGTAATTTATATGGTTAACTTTTGAATGACATAGTTTCCCCTCATTGTCACATTTTTTGTTACTATTTCGCTGTTCATTCTCACTCTCTCTGAATCCCGTGGACTAATTGTGCTCACGAGTGTTTGTTTAAGGTACGGTAACCATAGGCTTTTCACACAATAATTTGCAACTATTTAAGAAGAAACATTTCTAAAGATTATCTAAGTTTCTAATAAATATTCTTTTTCCTAACATACAAGTCAATCACACAGTACCTAACTTCAGTCAGAAACACTTTTCTTACTATATCTCGCAACGTCTTTTGCATATATATCCTATCTTAAAAAATAACAATTTTTATTCATAACTGGCAACCCCCCTCCCCTCCAGAGCTTTCAAGGCCACCAAACGTCATTCCTTTCCCTTAACCTCTCCCAACTTATCTTTTGCACCAATACACAAACTAGGGGGCTTTATTGCTGAGTGGACGTCGCTCCCGACTCGTAATCCTAGCTCATTCGATCCCCTGGTGATGGCACAAACGGAAATCAGCAGAGTTTCTATCATTCTGATGCCCTCTGTTACTTAGCAGTAAATATGTAAATGAGCGTTAGACAGCTGTTGCGGGCTGCTTCCTGGGTGTGTCTGTGTGTGTGGAATTTTTTTTTATTAGTTATTAATAATTGATTGATTGGCAGTTGAGAGGCGGGCCGAAAGAGCAGAGCTCAACCCTCGCAAGCACAACTAGGTGAACACAACTAGATAAATACTAACAAACCACGATCTCGTACAATCCACTACACACACAACCCGACCTCCCCCCCCAACTCCCTAAATCACTCTACCTAAGTCATTAAAAAATTAAAACAAATCAATTAATACACCAAAAATACTAACTATAAATAAAGGAACCAAATTTGAGACATACAGCGACTCCAGCGTGGTCTAGTCGGAAGAGAACGTGTTCTCATCTGGATAGATTGCGATCGAGCCTGTCGGAACGGGTGTTTAACTGCAGGGCACAAATATTTGTGTGTCCCCTCCTGTAGCTGCCTCTGTTTCGACAGGTTTCCTGGATAGCTGGAATTGACCTGGCCCTTGGAAAGTGGGGAAGGGGTGAAATTCGTTGGGCCCACGGATGGATACCTTGGATCCATGGACTTAGGGCAGGTCTAATCACCTGGGATTCGAACCCACGGTGGGGATAAGGGAGGAGATATGGGGAGGGGAAGGGGAAGGATGTTTCCTGGAACCAAACCTCACATAAACCCGGACACTCACACACACACACACCCTCACCCGAACACTCACAGGGGCACTCACACTCACACACACCCATAGACTGTGATAAGGGAGACCATCTGAGGGGACACAGATGGCCTCGTGGACCCACAGGCATAACCGGACACACACGCAACCGGACTCACACACTCACACGGACACTCACAGGGATAAACACACACACAGACACACATCCATAGACACAAACTGTGATAAGGGAGACCATCTGAGGGGACACAGATGGCCTCGTGGACCCACAGGCATAACCGGACACACACGCAACCGGACTCTCACACACTCACACGGACACTCACAGGGATAAACACACACATAGACACAAACTGTGATAAGGGAGACCATCTGAGGGGACACAGATGGCCTCCTGGACCCACAGGTATATATCAATATTTAAATATACATACATATTTATAAATATAACATATTTTTAAGAAATAAATAAATAAAATAAAATATATATATATATATATATATATATATATATATATATATATATATATATATATATATATATATATATATACATATATATATATATATATATATATATATATATATATATATATATATATATATATATATATATATATATATATATATATATATATATATATATGTCGTACCTAGTAGCCAGAACGCACTTCTCAGCCTACTATGCAAGGCCCGATTTGCCTAATAGGCCAAGTTTTCATGAATTAATTGTTTTTCGACTACCTAACCTACCTAACCTAACCTAACCTAACTTTTTCGGGTACCTAACCTAACCTAACCTATAAAGATAGGTTAGGTTAGGTTAGGTCGGGTTGGTTAGGTTCGGTCATATATCTAAGTTAATTTTAACTCCAATAAAAAAAAATTGACCTCATACATAATGAAATGGGTAGCTTTATCATTTCATAAGCAAAAAATTAGAGAAAATATATTAATTCAGGAAAACTTGGCTTATTAGGGAAATCGGGCCTTGTATAGTAGGCCAAGAAGTGCGTTCTGGCTATTAGGTACGACATATATATATATATATATATATATATATATATATATATATATATATATATATATATATATATATATATATATATATATATATATATATATATACATATATATATATATGTCGTACCTAGTAGCCAGAACGCACTTCTCAACCTACTATGCAAGGCCCGATTTGCCTAATAAGCCAAGTTTTCCTGAATTAATATATTTTCTCTAATTTTTTTCTTATGAAATGATAAAACTGTTCATTTCATTATGTATGAGTTAAGTTCTTTTCATTTGAGTTAAAACTAATGTAGATATATAACCGAACCTAACCAACCCTAAAATGGTTAACATAAATTGATTGGAATATGTATGTGGACGCTCAGTTAGTGTTACTGTAATTTATATGGTTAACTTTTGAATGACATAGTTTCCCCTCATTGTCACATTTTTTGTTACTATTTCGCTGTTCATTCTCACTCTCTCTGAATCCCGTGGACTAATTGTGCTCACGAGTGTTTGTTTAAGGTACGGTAACCATAGGCTTTTCACACAATAATTTGCAACTATTTAAGAAGAAACATTTCTAAAGATTATCTAAGTTTCTAATAAATATTCTTTTTCCTAACATACAAGTCAATCACACAGTACCTAACTTCAGTCAGAAACACTTTTCTTACTATATCTCGCAACGTCTTTTGCATATATATCCTATCTTAAAAAATAACAATTTTTATTCATAACTGGCAACCCCCCTCCCCTCCAGAGCTTTCAAGGCCACCAAACGTCATTCCTTTCCCTTAACCTCTCCCAACTTATCTTTTGCACCAATACACAAACTAGGGGGCTTTATTGCTGAGTGGACGTCGCTCCCGACTCGTAATCCTAGCTCATTCGATCCCCTGGTGATGGCACAAACGGAAATCAGCAGAGTTTCTATCATTCTGATGCCCTCTGTTACTTAGCAGTAAATATGTAAATGAGCGTTAGACAGCTGTTGCGGGCTGCTTCCTGGGTGTGTCTGTGTGTGTGGAATTTTTTTTTATTAGTTATTAATAATTGATTGATTGGCAGTTGAGAGGCGGGCCGAAAGAGCAGAGCTCAACCCTCGCAAGCACAACTAGGTGAACACAACTAGATAAATACTAACAAACCACGATCTCGTACAATCCACTACACACACAACCCGACCTCCCCCCCCAACTCCCTAAATCACTCTACCTAAGTCATTAAAAAATTAAAACAAATCAATTAATACACCAAAAATACTAACTATAAATAAAGGAACCAAATTTGAGACATACAGCGACTCCAGCGTGGTCTAGTCGGAAGAGAACGTGTTCTCATCTGGATAGATTGCGATCGAGCCTGTCGGAACGGGTGTTTAACTGCAGGGCACAAATATTTGTGTGTCCCCTCCTGTAGCTGCCTCTGTTTCGACAGGTTTCCTGGATAGCTGGAATTGACCTGGCCCTTGGAAAGTGGGGAAGGGGTGAAATTCGTTGGGCCCACGGATGGATACCTTGGATCCATGGACTTAGGGCAGGTCTAATCACCTGGGATTCGAACCCACGGTGGGGATAAGGGAGGAGATATGGGGAGGGGAAGGGGAAGGATGTTTCCTGGAACCAAACCTCACATAAACCCGGACACTCACACACACACACACCCTCACCCGAACACTCACAGGGGCACTCACACTCACACACACCCATAGACTGTGATAAGGGAGACCATCTGAGGGGACACAGATGGCCTCCTGGACCCACAGGTATATATCAATATTTAAATATACATACATATTTATAAATATAACATATTTTTAAAAAATAAATAAATAAAATAAAATATATATATATATATATATATATATATATATATATATATATATATATATATATATATATATATATATATATATATATATGTCGTACCTAGTAGCCAGAACGCACTTCTCAGCCTACTATGCAAGGCCCGATTTGCCTAATAGGCCAAGTTTTCATGAAATAATTGTTTTTCGACTACCTAACCTACCTAACCTAACCTAACCTAACTTTTTTCGGGTACCTAACCTAACCTAACCTATAAAGATAGGTTAGGTTAGGTTAGGTCGGGTTGGTTAGGTTCGGTCATATATCTAAGTTAATTTTAACTCCAATAAAAAAAAATTGACCTCATACATAATGAAATGGGTAGCTTTATCATTTCATAAGCAAAAAATTAGAGAAAATATATTAATTCAGGAAAACTTGGCTTATTAGGGAAATCGGGCCTTGTATAGTAGGCCAAGAAGTGCGTTCTGGCTATTAGGTACGACATATATATATATATATATATATATATATATATATATATATATATATATATGTCGTACCTAGTAGCCAGAACTCACTTCTCAGCCTACTATTCAAGGCCCGATTTGCCTAATAAGCCAAGTTTTCCTGAATTAATATATTTACTATAATTTTTTTCTTATGAAATGATAAAGCAACCCTTTTCTCTATGTATGAGGTCAATTTTTTTTTATTGGAGTTAAAATTAACGTAGATATATGACCGAACCTAACCAACCCTACCTAACCTAACCTAACCTATATTTATAGGTAAGGTTAGGTTAGGTAGCCAAAAAAAGCTAGGTTAGGTTAGGTTAGGTAGGTTAGGTAGACGAAAAAACATTAATTCATGAAAACTTGGCTTATTAGGCAAATCGGGCCTTGAATAGTAGGCTGAGAAGTGCGTTCTGGCTATTAGGTACGACATATATATATATATATATATATATATATATATATATATATATATATATATATATATATATATATATATATATATATATATATATATATATATATGTCGTACCTAGTAGCCAGAACGCACTTCTCAACCTACTATGCAAGGCCCGATTTGCCTAATAAGCCAAGTTTTCCTGAATTAATATATTTTCTCTAATTTTTTTCTTATGAAATGATAAAACTGTTCATTTCATTATGTATGAGTTAAGTTCTTTTCATTTGAGTTAAAACTAATGTAGATATATAACCGAACCTAACCAACCCTAAAATGGTTAACATAAATTGATTGGAATATGTATGTGGACGCTCAGTTAGTGTTACTGTAATTTATATGGTTAACTTTTGAATGACATAGTTTCCCCTCATTGTCACATTTTTTGTTACTATTTCGCTGTTCATTCTCACTCTCTCTGAATCCCGTGGACTAATTGTGCTCACGAGTGTTTGTTTAACGTACGGTAACCATAGGCTTTTCACACAATAATTTGCAACTATTTAAGAAGAAACATTTCTAAAGATTATCTAAGTTTCTAATAAATATTCTTTTTCCTAACATACAAGTCAATCACACAGTACCTAACTTCAGTCAGAAACACTTTTCTTACTATATCTCGCAACGTCTTTTGCATATATATCCTATCTTAAAAAATAACAATTTTAATTCATAACTGGCAACCCCCCTCCCCTCCAGAGCTTTCAAGGCCACCAAACGTCATTCCTTTCCCTTAACCTCTCCCAACTTATCTTTTGCACCAATACACAAACTAGGGGGCTTTATTGCTGAGTGGACGTCGCTCCCGACTCGTAATCCTAGCTCATTCGATCCCCTGGTGATGGCACAAACGGAAATCAGCAGAGTTTCTATCATTCTGATGCCCTCTGTTACTTAGCAGTAAATATGTAAATGAGCGTTAGACAGCTGTTGCGGGCTGCTTCCTGGGTGTGTCTGTGTGTGTGGAATTTTTTTTTATTAGTTATTAATAATTGATTGATTGGCAGTTGAGAGGCGGGCCGAAAGAGCAGAGCTCAACCCTCGCAAGCACAACTAGGTGAACACAACTAGATAAATACTAACAAACCACGATCTCGTACAATCCACTACACACACAACCCGACCTCCCCCCCCAACTCCCTAAATCACTCTACCTAAGTCATTAAAAAATTAAAACAAATCAATTAATACACCAAAAATACTAACTATAAATAAAGGAACCAAATTTGAGACATACAGCGACTCCAGCGTGGTCTAGTCGGAAGAGAACGTGTTCTCATCTGGATAGATTGCGATCGAGCCTGTCGGAACGGGTGTTTAACTGCAGGGCACAAATATTTGTGTGTCCCCTCCTGTAGCTGCCTCTGTTTCGACAAGTTTCCTGGATAGCTGGAATTGACCTGGCCCTTGGAAAGTGGGGAAGGGGTGAAATCCGTTGGGCCCACGGATGGATACCTTGGATCCATGGACTTAGGGCAGGTCTAATCACCTGGGATTCGAACCCACGGTGGGGATAAGGGAGGAGATATGGGGAGGGGAAGGGGAAGGATGTTTCCTGGAACCAAACCTCACATAAACCCGGACACTCACACACACACACACCCTCACCCGAACACTCACAGGGGCACTCACACTCACACACACCCATAGACTGTGATAAGGGAGACCATCTGAGGGGACACAGATGGCCTCGTGGACCCACAGGCATAACCGGACACACACGCAACCGGACTCACACACTCACACGGACACTCACAGGGATAAACACACACACAGACACACATCCATAGACACAAACTGTGATAAGGGAGACCATCTGAGGGGACACAGATGGCCTCGTGGACCCACAGGCATAACCGGACACACACGCAACCGGACTCTCACACACTCACACGGACACTCACAGGGATAAACACACACATAGACACAAACTGTGATAAGGGAGACCATCTGAGGGGACACAGATGGCCTCCTGGACCCACAGGTATATATCAATATTTAAATATACATACATATTTATAAATATAACATATTTTTAAAAAATAAATAAATAAAATAAAATATATATATATATATATATATATATATATATATATATATATATATATATATATATATATATATATATATATATATATATATATATATATATATATATATATATATATATATATGTCGTACCTAGTAGCCAGAACGCACTTCTCAGCCTACTATGCAAGGCCCGATTTGCCTAATAGGCCAAGTTTTCATGAAATAATTGTTTTTCGACTACCTAACCTACCTAACCTAACCTAACCTAACTTTTTTCGGGTACCTAACCTAACCTAACCTATAAAGATAGGTTAGGTTAGGTTAGGTCGGGTTGGTTAGGTTCGGTCATATATCTAAGTTAATTTTAACTCCAATAAAAAAAAATTGACCTCATACATAATGAAATGGGTAGCTTTATCATTTCATAAGCAAAAAATTAGAGAAAATATATTAATTCAGGAAAACTTGGCTTATTAGGGAAATCGGGCCTTGTATAGTAGGCCAAGAAGTGCGTTCTGGCTATTAGGTACGACATATATATATATATATATATATATATATATATATATATATATATATATATATATATATATATATATATATATATATATATATATATATATATATATATATGTCGTACCTAGTAGCCAGAACTCACTTCTCAGCCTACTATTCAAGGCCCGATTTGCCTAATAAGCCAAGTTTTCCTGAATTAATATATTTACTATAATTTTTTTCTTATGAAATGATAAAGCAACCCTTTTCTCTATGTATGAGGTCAATTTTTTTTTATTGGAGTTAAAATTAACGTAGATATATGACCGAACCTAACCAACCCTACCTAACCTAACCTAACCTATATTTATAGGTAAGGTTAGGTTAGGTAGCCAAAAAAAGCTAGGTTAGGTTAGGTTAGGTAGGTTAGGTAGACGAAAAAACATTAATTCATGAAAACTTGGCTTATTAGGCAAATCGGGCCTTGAATAGTAGGCTGAGAAGTGCGTTCTGGCTATTAGGTACGACATATATATATATATATATATATATATATATATATATATATATATATATATATATATATATATATATATATATATATATATATATATATATATATATATATATATATATATATATATATGTCGTACCTAGTAGCCAGAACGCACTTCTCAACCTACTATGCAAGGCCCGATTTGCCTAATAAGCCAAGTTTTCCTGAATTAATATATTTTCTCTAATTTTTTTCTTATGAAATGATAAAACTGTTCATTTCATTATGTATGAGTTAAGTTCTTTTCATTTGAGTTAAAACTAATGTAGATATATAACCGAACCTAACCAACCCTAAAATGGTTAACATAAATTGATTGGAATATGTATGTGGACGCTCAGTTAGTGTTACTGTAATTTATATGGTTAACTTTTGAATGACATAGTTTCCCCTCATTGTCACATTTTTTGTTACTATTTCGCTGTTCATTCTCACTCTCTCTGAATCCCGTGGACTAATTGTGCTCACGAGTGTTTGTTTAAGGTACGGTAACCATAGGCTTTTCACACAATAATTTGCAACTATTTAAGAAGAAACATTTCTAAAGATTATCTAAGTTTCTAATAAATATTCTTTTTCCTAACATACAAGTCAATCACACAGTACCTAACTTCAGTCAGAAACACTTTTCTTACTATATCTCGCAACGTCTTTTGCATATATATCCTATCTTAAAAAATAACAATTTTAATTCATAACTGGCAACCCCCCTCCCCTCCAGAGCTTTCAAGGCCACCAAACGTCATTCCTTTCCCTTAACCTCTCCCAACTTATCTTTTGCACCAATACACAAACTAGGGGGCTTTATTGCTGAGTGGACGTCGCTCCCGACTCGTAATCCTAGCTCATTCGATCCCCTGGTGATGGCACAAACGGAAATCAGCAGAGTTTCTATCATTCTGATGCCCTCTGTTACTTAGCAGTAAATATGTAAATGAGCGTTAGACAGCTGTTGCGGGCTGCTTCCTGGGTGTGTCTGTGTGTGTGGAATTTTTTTTTATTAGTTATTAATAATTGATTGATTGGCAGTTGAGAGGCGGGCCGAAAGAGCAGAGCTCAACCCTCGCAAGCACAACTAGGTGAACACAACTAGATAAATACTAACAAACCACGATCTCGTACAATCCACTACACACACAACCCGACCTCCCCCCCCAACTCCCTAAATCACTCTACCTAAGTCATTAAAAAATTAAAACAAATCAATTAATACACCAAAAATACTAACTATAAATAAAGGAACCAAATTTGAGACATACAGCGACTCCAGCGTGGTCTAGTCGGAAGAGAACGTGTTCTCATCTGGATAGATTGCGATCGAGCCTGTCGGAACGGGTGTTTAACTGCAGGGCACAAATATTTGTGTGTCCCCTCCTGTAGCTGCCTCTGTTTCGACAAGTTTCCTGGATAGCTGGAATTGACCTGGCCCTTGGAAAGTGGGGAAGGGGTGAAATCCGTTGGGCCCACGGATGGATACCTTGGATCCATGGACTTAGGGCAGGTCTAATCACCTGGGATTCGAACCCACGGTGGGGATAAGGGAGGAGATATGGGGAGGGGAAGGGGAAGGATGTTTCCTGGAACCAAACCTCACATAAACCCGGACACTCACACACACACACACCCTCACCCGAACACTCACAGGGGCACTCACACTCACACACACCCATAGACTGTGATAAGGGAGACCATCTGAGGGGACACAGATGGCCTCGTGGACCCACAGGCATAACCGGACACACACGCAACCGGACTCACACACTCACACGGACACTCACAGGGATAAACACACACACAGACACACATCCATAGACACAAACTGTGATAAGGGAGACCATCTGAGGGGACACAGATGGCCTCGTGGACCCACAGGCATAACCGGACACACACGCAACCGGACTCTCACACACTCACACGGACACTCACAGGGATAAACACACACATAGACACAAACTGTGATAAGGGAGACCATCTGAGGGGACACAGATGGCCTCCTGGACCCACAGGTATATATCAATATTTAAATATACATACATATTTATAAATATAACATATTTTTAAAAAATAAATAAATAAAATAAAATATATATATATATATATATATATATATATATATATATATATATATATATATATATATATATATATATATATATATATATATATATATATATATATATATATATATGTCGTACCTAGTAGCCAGAACGCACTTCTCAGCCTACTATGCAAGGCCCGATTTGCCTAATAGGCCAAGTTTTCATGAAATAATTGTTTTTCGACTACCTAACCTACCTAACCTAACCTAACCTAACTTTTTTCGGGTACCTAACCTAACCTAACCTATAAAGATAGGTTAGGTTAGGTTAGGTCGGGTTGGTTAGGTTCGGTCATATATCTAAGTTAATTTTAACTCCAATAAAAAAAAATTGACCTCATACATAATGAAATGGGTAGCTTTATCATTTCATAAGCAAAAAATTAGAGAAAATATATTAATTCAGGAAAACTTGGCTTATTAGGGAAATCGGGCCTTGTATAGTAGGCCAAGAAGTGCGTTCTGGCTATTAGGTACGACATATATATATATATATATATATATATATATATATATATATATATATATATATATATATATATATATATATATATATATATATATATATATATATATATATATATATGTCGTACCTAGTAGCCAGAACTCACTTCTCAGCCTACTATTCAAGGCCCGATTTGCCTAATAAGCCAAGTTTTCCTGAATTAATATATTTACTATAATTTTTTTCTTATGAAATGATAAAGCAACCCTTTTCTCTATGTATGAGGTCAATTTTTTTTTATTGGAGTTAAAATTAACGTAGATATATGACCGAACCTAACCAACCCTACCTAACCTAACCTAACCTATATTTATAGGTAAGGTTAGGTTAGGTAGCCAAAAAAAGCTAGGTTAGGTTAGGTTAGGTAGGTTAGGTAGACGAAAAAACATTAATTCATGAAAACTTGGCTTATTAGGCAAATCGGGCCTTGAATAGTAGGCTGAGAAGTGCGTTCTGGCTATTAGGTACGACATATATATATATATATATATATATATATATATATATATATATATATATATATATATATATATATATATATATATATATATATATATATATATATATATATATATATATATATATATATATGTCGTACCTAGTAGCCAGAACGCACTTCTCAACCTACTATGCAAGGCCCGATTTGCCTAATAAGCCAAGTTTTCCTGAATTAATATATTTTCTCTAATTTTTTTCTTATGAAATGATAAAACTGTTCATTTCATTATGTATGAGTTAAGTTCTTTTCATTTGAGTTAAAACTAATGTAGATATATAACCGAACCTAACCAACCCTAAAATGGTTAACATAAATTGATTGGAATATGTATGTGGACGCTCAGTTAGTGTTACTGTAATTTATATGGTTAACTTTTGAATGACATAGTTTCCCCTCATTGTCACATTTTTTGTTACTATTTCGCTGTTCATTCTCACTCTCTCTGAATCCCGTGGACTAATTGTGCTCACGAGTGTTTGTTTAAGGTACGGTAACCATAGGCTTTTCACACAATAATTTGCAACTATTTAAGAAGAAACATTTCTAAAGATTATCTAAGTTTCTAATAAATATTCTTTTTCCTAACATACAAGTCAATCACACAGTACCTAACTTCAGTCAGAAACACTTTTCTTACTATATCTCGCAACGTCTTTTGCATATATATCCTATCTTAAAAAATAACAATTTTAATTCATAACTGGCAACCCCCCTCCCCTCCAGAGCTTTCAAGGCCACCAAACGTCATTCCTTTCCCTTAACCTCTCCCAACTTATCTTTTGCACCAATACACAAACTAGGGGGCTTTATTGCTGAGTGGACGTCGCTCCCGACTCGTAATCCTAGCTCATTCGATCCCCTGGTGATGGCACAAACGGAAATCAGCAGAGTTTCTATCATTCTGATGCCCTCTGTTACTTAGCAGTAAATATGTAAATGAGCGTTAGACAGCTGTTGCGGGCTGCTTCCTGGGTGTGTCTGTGTGTGTGGAATTTTTTTTTATTAGTTATTAATAATTGATTGATTGGCAGTTGAGAGGCGGGCCGAAAGAGCAGAGCTCAACCCTCGCAAGCACAACTAGGTGAACACAACTAGATAAATACTAACAAACCACGATCTCGTACAATCCACTACACACACAACCCGACCTCCCCCCCCAACTCCCTAAATCACTCTACCTAAGTCATTAAAAAATTAAAACAAATCAATTAATACACCAAAAATACTAACTATAAATAAAGGAACCAAATTTGAGACATACAGCGACTCCAGCGTGGTCTAGTCGGAAGAGAACGTGTTCTAATCTGGATAGATTGCGATCGAGCCTGTCGGAACGGGTGTTTAACTGCAGGGCACAAATATTTGTGTGTCCCCTCCTGTAGCTGCCTCTGTTTCGACAAGTTTCCTGGATAGCTGGAATTGACCTGGCCCTTGGAAAGTGGGGAAGGGGTGAAATCCGTTGGGCCCACGGATGGATACCTTGGATCCATGGACTTAGGGCAGGTCTAATCACCTGGGATTCGAACCCACGGTGGGGATAAGGGAGGAGATATGGGGAGGGGAAGGGGAAGGATGTTTCCTGGAACCAAACCTCACATAAACCCGGACACTCACACACACACACACCCTCACCCGAACACTCACAGGGGCACTCACACTCACACACACCCATAGACTGTGATAAGGGAGACCATCTGAGGGGACACAGATGGCCTCGTGGACCCACAGGCATAACCGGACACACACGCAACCGGACTCACACACTCACACGGACACTCACAGGGATAAACACACACACAGACACACATCCATAGACACAAACTGTGATAAGGGAGACCATCTGAGGGGACACAGATGGCCTCGTGGACCCACAGGCATAACCGGACACACACGCAACCGGACTCTCACACACTCACACGGACACTCACAGGGATAAACACACACATAGACACAAACTGTGATAAGGGAGACCATCTGAGGGGACACAGATGGCCTCCTGGACCCACAGGTATATGTCAATATTTAAATATACATACATATTTATAAATATAACATATTTTTAAAAAATAAATAAATAAAATAAAATATATATATATATATATATATATATATATATATATATATATATATATATATATATATATATATATATATATATATATATATATATATATATATATATACATATATATATATGTCGTACCTAGTAGCCAGAACGCACTTCTCAGCCTACTATGCAAGGCCCGATTTGCCTAATAGGCCAAGTTTTCATGAAATAATTGTTTTTCGACTACCTAACCTACCTAACCTAACCTAACCTAACTTTTTTCGGGTACCTACCCTAACCTAACCTATAAAGATAGGTTAGGTTAGGTTAGGTCGGGTTGGTTAGGTTCGGTCATATATCTAAGTTAATTTTAACTCCAATAAAAAAAAATTGACCTCATACATAATGAAATGGGTAGCTTTATCATTTCATAAGCAAAAAATTAGAGAAAATATATTAATTCAGGAAAACTTGGCTTATTAGGGAAATCGGGCCTTGTATAGTAGGCCAAGAAGTGCGTTCTGGCTATTAGGTACGACATATATATATATATATATATATATATATATATATATATATATATATATATATATATATATATATATATATATATGTCGTACCTAGTAGCCAGAACTCACTTCTCAGCCTACTATTCAAGGCCCGATTTGCCTAATAAGCCAAGTTTTCCTGAATTAATATATTTACTATAATTTTTTTCTTATGAAATGATAAAGCAACCCTTTTCTCTATGTATGAGGTCAATTTTTTTTTATTGGAGTTAAAATTAACGTAGATATATGACCGAACCTAACCAACCCTACCTAACCTAACCTAACCTATATTTATAGGTAAGGTTAGGTTAGGTAGCCAAAAAAAGCTAGGTTAGGTTAGGTTAGGTAGGTTAGGTAGACGAAAAAACATTAATTCATGAAAACTTGGCTTATTAGGCAAATCGGGCCTTGAATAGTAGGCTGAGAAGTGCGTTCTGGCTATTAGGTACGACATATATATATATATATATATATATATATATATATATATATATATATATATATATATATATATATATATATATATATATATATATATATATATATATATATGTCGTACCTAGTAGCCAGAACGCACTTCTCAACCTACTATGCAAGGCCCGATTTGCCTAATAAGCCAAGTTTTCCTGAATTAATATATTTTCTCTAATTTTTTTCTTATGAAATGATAAAACTGTTCATTTCATTATGTATGAGTTAAGTTCTTTTCATTTGAGTTAAAACTAATGTAGATATATAACCGAACCTAACCAACCCTAAAATGGTTAACATAAATTGATTGGAATATGTATGTGGACGCTCAGTTAGTGTTACTGTAATTTATATGGTTAACTTTTGAATGACATAGTTTCCCCTCATTGTCACATTTTTTGTTACTATTTCGCTGTTCATTCTCACTCTCTCTGAATCCCGTGGACTAATTGTGCTCACGAGTGTTTGTTTAAGGTACGGTAACCATAGGCTTTTCACACAATAATTTGCAACTATTTAAGAAGAAACATTTCTAAAGATTATCTAAGTTTCTAATAAATATTCTTTTTCCTAACATACAAGTCAATCACACAGTACCTAACTTCAGTCAGAAACACTTTTCTTACTATATCTCGCAACGTCTTTTGCATATATATCCTATCTTAAAAAATAACAATTTTAATTCATAACTGGCAACCCCCCTCCCCTCCAGAGCTTTCAAGGCCACCAAACGTCATTCCTTTCCCTTAACCTCTCCCAACTTATCTTTTGCACCAATACACAAACTAGGGGGCTTTATTGCTGAGTGGACGTCGCTCCCGACTCGTAATCCTAGCTCATTCGATCCCCTGGTGATGGCACAAACGGAAATCAGCAGAGTTTCTATCATTCTGATGCCCTCTGTTACTTAGCAGTAAATATGTAAATGAGCGTTAGACAGCTGTTGCGGGCTGCTTCCTGGGTGTGTCTGTGTGTGTGGAATTTTTTTTTATTAGTTATTAATAATTGATTGATTGGCAGTTGAGAGGCGGGCCGAAAGAGCAGAGCTCAACCCTCGCAAGCACAACTAGGTGAACACAACTAGATAAATACTAACAAACCACGATCTCGTACAATCCACTACACACACAACCCGACCTCCCCCCCCAACTCCCTAAATCACTCTACCTAAGTCATTAAAAAATTAAAACAAATCAATTAATACACCAAAAATACTAACTATAAATAAAGGAACCAAATTTGAGACATACAGCGACTCCAGCGTGGTCTAGTCGGAAGAGAACGTGTTCTAATCTGGATAGATTGCGATCGAGCCTGTCGGAACGGGTGTTTAACTGCAGGGCACAAATATTTGTGTGTCCCCTCCTGTAGCTGCCTCTGTTTCGACAAGTTTCCTGGATAGCTGGAATTGACCTGGCCCTTGGAAAGTGGGGAAGGGGTGAAATCCGTTGGGCCCACGGATGGATACCTTGGATCCATGGACTTAGGGCAGGTCTAATCACCTGGGATTCGAACCCACGGTGGGGATAAGGGAGGAGATATGGGGAGGGGAAGGGGAAGGATGTTTCCTGGAACCAAACCTCACATAAACCCGGACACTCACACACACACACACCCTCACCCGAACACTCACAGGGGCACTCACACTCACACACACCCATAGACTGTGATAAGGGAGACCATCTGAGGGGACACAGATGGCCTCGTGGACCCACAGGCATAACCGGACACACACGCAACCGGACTCACACACTCACACGGACACTCACAGGGATAAACACACACACAGACACACATCCATAGACACAAACTGTGATAAGGGAGACCATCTGAGGGGACACAGATGGCCTCGTGGACCCACAGGCATAACCGGACACACACGCAACCGGACTCTCACACACTCACACGGACACTCACAGGGATAAACACACACATAGACACAAACTGTGATAAGGGAGACCATCTGAGGGGACACAGATGGCCTCCTGGACCCACAGGTATATGTCAATATTTAAATATACATACATATTTATAAATATAACATATTTTTAAAAAATAAATAAATAAAATAAAATATATATATATATATATATATATATATATATATATATATATATATATATATATATATATATATATATATATATATATATACATATATATATATGTCGTACCTAGTAGCCAGAACGCACTTCTCAGCCTACTATGCAAGGCCCGATTTGCCTAATAGGCCAAGTTTTCATGAAATAATTGTTTTTCGACTACCTAACCTACCTAACCTAACCTAACCTAACTTTTTTCGGGTACCTACCCTAACCTAACCTATAAAGATAGGTTAGGTTAGGTTAGGTCGGGTTGGTTAGGTTCGGTCATATATCTAAGTTAATTTTAACTCCAATAAAAAAAAATTGACCTCATACATAATGAAATGGGTAGCTTTATCATTTCATAAGCAAAAAATTAGAGAAAATATATTAATTCAGGAAAACTTGGCTTATTAGGGAAATCGGGCCTTGTATAGTAGGCCAAGAAGTGCGTTCTGGCTATTAGGTACGACATATATATATATATATATATATATATATATATATATATATATATATATATATATATATATATATATATATATATATATGTCGTACCTAGTAGCCAGAACTCACTTCTCAGCCTACTATTCAAGGCCCGATTTGCCTAATAAGCCAAGTTTTCCTGAATTAATATATTTACTATAATTTTTTTCTCATGAAATGATAAAGCAACCCTTTTCTCTATGTATGAGGTCAATTTTTTTTTATTGGAGTTAAAATTAACGTAGATATATGACCGAACCTAACCAACCCTACCTAACCTAACCTAACCTATATTTATAGGTAAGGTTAGGTTAGGTAGCCAAAAAAAGCTAGGTTAGGTTAGGTTAGGTAGGTTAGGTAGACGAAAAAACATTAATTCATGAAAACTTGGCTTATTAGGCAAATCGGGCCTTGAATAGTAGGCTGAGAAGTGCGTTCTGGCTATTAGGTACGACATATATATATATATATATATATATATATATATATATATATATATATATATATATATATATATATATATATATATATATATATATATATATATATATATATATATATATATATATATATGTCGTACCTAGTAGCCAGAACGCACTTCTCAACCTACTATGCAAGGCCCGATTTGCCTAATAAGCCAAGTTTTCCTGAATTAATATATTTTCTCTAATTTTTTTCTTATGAAATGATAAAACTGTTCATTTCATTATGTATGAGTTAAGTTCTTTTCATTTGAGTTAAAACTAATGTAGATATATAACCGAACCTAACCAACCCTAAAATGGTTAACATAAATTGATTGGAATATGTATGTGGACGCTCAGTTAGTGTTACTGTAATTTATATGGTTAACTTTTGAATGACATAGTTTCCCCTCATTGTCACATTTTTTGTTACTATTTCGCTGTTCATTCTCACTCTCTCTGAATCCCGTGGACTAATTGTGCTCACGAGTGTTTGTTTAAGGTACGGTAACCATAGGCTTTTCACACAATAATTTGCAACTATTTAAGAAGAAACATTTCTAAAGATTATCTAAGTTTCTAATAAATATTCTTTTTCCTAACATACAAGTCAATCACACAGTACCTAACTTCAGTCAGAAACACTTTTCTTACTATATCTCGCAACGTCTTTTGCATATATATCCTATCTTAAAAAATAACAATTTTAATTCATAACTGGCAACCCCCCTCCCCTCCAGAGCTTTCAAGGCCACCAAACGTCATTCCTTTCCCTTAACCTCTCCCAACTTATCTTTTGCACCAATACACAAACTAGGGGGCTTTATTGCTGAGTGGACGTCGCTCCCGACTCGTAATCCTAGCTCATTCGATCCCCTGGTGATGGCACAAACGGAAATCAGCAGAGTTTCTATCATTCTGATGCCCTCTGTTACTTAGCAGTAAATATGTAAATGAGCGTTAGACAGCTGTTGCGGGCTGCTTCCTGGGTGTGTCTGTGTGTGTGGAATTTTTTTTTATTAGTTATTAATAATTGATTGATTGGCAGTTGAGAGGCGGGCCGAAAGAGCAGAGCTCAACCCTCGCAAGCACAACTAGGTGAACACAACTAGATAAATACTAACAAACCACGATCTCGTACAATCCACTACACACACAACCCGACCTCCCCCCCCAACTCCCTAAATCACTCTACCTAAGTCATTAAAAAATTAAAACAAATCAATTAATACACCAAAAATACTAACTATAAATAAAGGAACCAAATTTGAGACATACAGCGACTCCAGCGTGGTCTAGTCGGAAGAGAACGTGTTCTCATCTGGATAGATTGCGATCGAGCCTGTCGGAACGGGTGTTTAACTGCAGGGCACAAATATTTGTGTGTCCCCTCCTGTAGCTGCCTCTGTTTCGACAAGTTTCCTGGATAGCTGGAATTGACCTGGCCCTTGGAAAGTGGGGAAGGGGTGAAATCCGTTGGGCCCACGGATGGATACCTTGGATCCATGGACTTAGGGCAGGTCTAATCACCTGGGATTCGAACCCACGGTGGGGATAAGGGAGGAGATATGGGGAGGGGAAGGGGAAGGATGTTTCCTGGAACCAAACCTCACATAAACCCGGACACTCACACACACACACACCCTCACCCGAACACTCACAGGGGCACTCACACTCACACACACCCATAGACTGTGATAAGGGAGACCATCTGAGGGGACACAGATGGCCTCGTGGACCCACAGGCATAACCGGACACACACGCAACCGGACTCACACACTCACACGGACACTCACAGGGATAAACACACACACAGACACACATCCATAGACACAAACTGTGATAAGGGAGACCATCTGAGGGGACACAGATGGCCTCGTGGACCCACAGGCATAACCGGACACACACGCAACCGGACTCTCACACACTCACACGGACACTCACAGGGATAAACACACACATAGACACAAACTGTGATAAGGGAGACCATCTGAGGGGACACAGATGGCCTCCTGGACCCACAGGTATATATCAATATTTAAATATACATACATATTTATAAATATAACATATTTTTAAAAAATAAATAAATAAAATAAAATATATATATATATATATATATATATATATATATATATATATATATATATATATATATATATATACATATATATATATGTCGTACCTAGTAGCCAGAACGCACTTCTCAGCCTACTATGCAAGGCCCGATTTGCCTAATAGGCCAAGTTTTCATGAAATAATTGTTTTTCGACTACCTAACCTACCTAACCTAACCTAACCTAACTTTTTTCGGGTACCTAACCTAACCTAACCTATAAAGATAGGTTAGGTTAGGTTAGGTCGGGTTGGTTAGGTTCGGTCATATATCTAAGTTAATTTTAACTCCAATAAAAAAAATTGACCTCATACATAATGAAATGGGTAGCTTTATCATTTCATAAGCAAAAAATTAGAGAAAATATATTAATTCAGGAAAACTTGGCTTATTAGGGAAATCGGGCCTTGTATAGTAGGCCAAGAAGTGCGTTCTGGCTATTAGGTACGACATATATATATATATATATATATATATATATATATATATATATATATATATATATATATATATATATATATATATATATATATATATATATATGTCGTACCTAGTAGCCAGAACTCACTTCTCAGCCTACTATTCAAGGCCCGATTTGCCTAATAAGCCAAGTTTTCCTGAATTAATATATTTACTATAATTTTTTTCTTATGAAATGATAAAGCAACCCTTCTTCTATGTATGAGGTCAATTTTTTTTTATTGGAGTTAAAATTAACGTAGATATATGACCGAACCTAACCAACCCTACCTAACCTAACCTAACCTATATTTATAGGTAAGGTTAGGTTAGGTAGCCAAAAAAAGCTAGGTTAGGTTAGGTTAGGTAGGTTAGGTAGACGAAAAAACATTAATTCATGAAAACTTGGCTTATTAGGCAAATCGGGCCTTGAATAGTAGGCTGAGAAGTGCGTTCTGGCTATTAGGTACGACATATATATATATATATATATATATATATATATATATATATATATATATATATATATATATATATATATATATATATATATATATATATATATATATATATATATATATGTCGTACCTAGTAGCCAGAACGCACTTCTCAACCTACTATGCAAGGCCCGATTTGCCTAATAAGCCAAGTTTTCCTGAATTAATATATTTTCTCTAATTTTTTTCTTATGAAATGATAAAACTGTTCATTTCATTATGTATGAGTTAAGTTCTTTTCATTTGAGTTAAAACTAATGTAGATATATAACCGAACCTAACCAACCCTAAAATGGTTAACATAAATTGATTGGAATATGTATGTGGACGCTCAGTTAGTGTTACTGTAATTTATATGGTTAACTTTTGAATGACATAGTTTCCCCTCATTGTCACATTTTTTGTTACTATTTCGCTGTTCATTCTCACTCTCTCTGAATCCCGTGGACTAATTGTGCTCACGAGTGTTTGTTTAAGGTACGGTAACCATAGGCTTTTCACACAATAATTTGCAACTATTTAAGAAGAAACATTTCTAAAGATTATCTAAGTTTCTAATAAATATTCTTTTTCCTAACATACAAGTCAATCACACAGTACCTAACTTCAGTCAGAAACACTTTTCTTACTATATCTCGCAACGTCTTTTGCATATATATCCTATCTTAAAAAATAACAATTTTAATTCATAACTGGCAACCCCCCTCCCCTCCAGAGCTTTCAAGGCCACCAAACGTCATTCCTTTCCCTTAACCTCTCCCAACTTATCTTTTGCACCAATACACAAACTAGGGGGCTTTATTGCTGAGTGGACGTCGCTCCCGACTCGTAATCCTAGCTCATTCGATCCCCTGGTGATGGCACAAACGGAAATCAGCAGAGTTTCTATCATTCTGATGCCCTCTGTTACTTAGCAGTAAATATGTAAATGAGCGTTAGACAGCTGTTGCGGGCTGCTTCCTGGGTGTGTCTGTGTGTGTGGAATTTTTTTTTATTAGTTATTAATAATTGATTGATTGGCAGTTGAGAGGCGGGCCGAAAGAGCAGAGCTCAACCCTCGCAAGCACAACTAGGTGAACACAACTAGATAAATACTAACAAACCACGATCTCGTACAATCCACTACACACACAACCCGACCTCCCCCCCCAACTCCCTAAATCACTCTACCTAAGTCATTAAAAAATTAAAACAAATCAATTAATACACCAAAAATACTAACTATAAATAAAGGAACCAAATTTGAGACATACAGCGACTCCAGCGTGGTCTAGTCGGAAGAGAACGTGTTCTCATCTGGATAGATTGCGATCGAGCCTGTCGGAACGGGTGTTTAACTGCAGGGCACAAATATTTGTGTGTCCCCTCCTGTAGCTGCCTCTGTTTCGACAAGTTTCCTGGATAGCTGGAATTGACCTGGCCCTTGGAAAGTGGGGAAGGGGTGAAATCCGTTGGGCCCACGGATGGATACCTTGGATCCATGGACTTAGGGCAGGTCTAATCACCTGGGATTCGAACCCACGGTGGGGATAAGGGAGGAGATATGGGGAGGGGAAGGGGAAGGATGTTTCCTGGAACCAAACCTCACATAAACCCGGACACTCACACACACACACACCCTCACCCGAACACTCACAGGGGCACTCACACTCACACACACCCATAGACTGTGATAAGGGAGACCATCTGAGGGGACACAGATGGCCTCGTGGACCCACAGGCATAACCGGACACACACGCAACCGGACTCACACACTCACACGGACACTCACAGGGATAAACACACACACAGACACACATCCATAGACACAAACTGTGATAAGGGAGACCATCTGAGGGGACACAGATGGCCTCGTGGACCCACAGGCATAACCGGACACACACGCAACCGGACTCTCACACACTCACACGGACACTCACAGGGATAAACACACACATAGACACAAACTGTGATAAGGGAGACCATCTGAGGGGACACAGATGGCCTCCTGGACCCACAGGTATATATCAATATTTAAATATACATACATATTTATAAATATAACATATTTTTAAAAAATAAATAAATAAAATAAAATATATATATATATATATATATATATATATATATATATATATATATATATATATATATATATATATATACATATATATATATGTCGTACCTAGTAGCCAGAACGCACTTCTCAGCCTACTATGCAAGGCCCGATTTGCCTAATAGGCCAAGTTTTCATGAAATAATTGTTTTTCGACTACCTAACCTACCTAACCTAACCTAACCTAACTTTTTTCGGGTACCTAACCTAACCTAACCTATAAAGATAGGTTAGGTTAGGTTAGGTCGGGTTGGTTAGGTTCGGTCATATATCTAAGTTAATTTTAACTCCAATAAAAAAAAATTGACCTCATACATAATGAAATGGGTAGCTTTATCATTTCATAAGCAAAAAATTAGAGAAAATATATTAATTCAGGAAAACTTGGCTTATTAGGGAAATCGGGCCTTGTATAGTAGGCCAAGAAGTGCGTTCTGGCTATTAGGTACGACATATATATATATATATATATATATATATATATATATATATATATATATATATATATATATATATATATATATATATATATGTCGTACCTAGTAGCCAGAACTCACTTCTCAGCCTACTATTCAAGGCCCGATTTGCCTAATAAGCCAAGTTTTCCTGAATTAATATATTTACTATAATTTTTTTCTCATGAAATGATAAAGCAACCCTTTTCTCTATGTATGAGGTCAATTTTTTTTTATTGGAGTTAAAATTAACGTAGATATATGACCGAACCTAACCAACCCTACCTAACCTAACCTAACCTATATTTATAGGTAAGGTTAGGTTAGGTAGCCAAAAAAAGCTAGGTTAGGTTAGGTTAGGTAGGTTAGGTAGACGAAAAAACATTAATTCATGAAAACTTGGCTTATTAGGCAAATCGGGCCTTGAATAGTAGGCTGAGAAGTGCGTTCTGGCTATTAGGTACGACATATATATATATATATATATATATATATATATATATATATATATATATATATATATATATATATATATATATATATATATATATATATATATATATATATATATATATATATGTCGTACCTAGTAGCCAGAACGCACTTCTCAACCTACTATGCAAGGCCCGATTTGCCTAATAAGCCAAGTTTTCCTGAATTAATATATTTTCTCTAATTTTTTTCTTATGAAATGATAAAACTGTTCATTTCATTATGTATGAGTTAAGTTCTTTTCATTTGAGTTAAAACTAATGTAGATATATAACCGAACCTAACCAACCCTAAAATGGTTAACATAAATTGATTGGAATATGTATGTGGACGCTCAGTTAGTGTTACTGTAATTTATATGGTTAACTTTTGAATGACATAGTTTCCCCTCATTGTCACATTTTTTGTTACTATTTCGCTGTTCATTCTCACTCTCTCTGAATCCCGTGGACTAATTGTGCTCACGAGTGTTTGTTTAAGGTACGGTAACCATAGGCTTTTCACACAATAATTTGCAACTATTTAAGAAGAAACATTTCTAAAGATTATCTAAGTTTCTAATAAATATTCTTTTTCCTAACATACAAGTCAATCACACAGTACCTAACTTCAGTCAGAAACACTTTTCTTACTATATCTCGCAACGTCTTTTGCATATATATCCTATCCTAAAAAATAACAATTTTAATTCATAACTGGCAACCCCCCTCCCCTCCAGAGCTTTCAAGGCCACCAAACGTCATTCCTTTCCCTTAACCTCTCCCAACTTATCTTTTGCACCAATACACAAACTAGGGGGCTTTATTGCTGAGTGGACGTCGCTCCCGACTCGTAATCCTAGCTCATTCGATCCCCCGGTGATGGCACAAACGGAAATCAGCAGATTTTCTATCATTCTGATGCCCTCTGTTACTTAGCAGTAAATATGTAAATGAGCGTTAGACAGCTGTTGCGGGCTGCTTCCTGGGTGTGTCTGTGTGTGTGGAATTTTTTTTTATTAGTTATTAATAATTGATTGATTGGCAGTTGAGAGGAGGGCCGAAAGAGCAGAGCTCAACCCTCGCAAGCACAACTAGGTGAACACAACTAGATAAATACTAACAAACCACGATCTCGTACAATCCACTACACACACAACCCGACCTCCCCCCCCCAACTCCCTAAATCACTCTACCTAAGTCATTAAAAAATTAAAACAAATCAATTAATACACCAAAAATACTAACTATAAATAAAGGAACCAAATTTGAGACATACAGCGACTCCAGCGTGGTCTAGTCGGAAGAGAACGTGTTCTCATCTGGATAGATTGCGATCGAGCCTGTCGGAACGGGTGTTTAACTGCAGGGCACAAATATTTGTGTGTCCCCTCCTGTAGCTGCCTCTGTTTCGACAAGTTTCCTGGATAGCTGGAATTGACCTGGCCCTTGGAAAGTGGGGAAGGGGTGAAATCCGTTGGGCCCACGGATGGATACCTTGGATCCATGGACTTAGGGCAGGTCTAATCACCTGGGATTCGAACCCACGGTGGGGATAAGGGAGGAGATATGGGGAGGGGAAGGGGAAGGATGTTTCCTGGAACCAAACCTCACATAAACCCGGACACTCACACACACACACACCCTCACCCGAACACTCACAGGGGCACTCACACTCACACACACCCATAGACTGTGATAAGGGAGACCATCTGAGGGGACACAGATGGCCTCGTGGACCCACAGGCATAACCGGACACACACGCAACCGGACTCACACACTCACACGGACACTCACAGGGATAAACACACACACAGACACACATCCATAGACACAAACTGTGATAAGGGAGACCATCTGAGGGGACACAGATGGCCTCGTGGACCCACAGGCATAACCGGACACACACGCAACCGGACTCTCACACACTCACACGGACACTCACAGGGATAAACACACACATAGACACAAACTGTGATAAGGGAGACCATCTGAGGGGACACAGATGGCCTCCTGGACCCACAGGTATATATCAATATTTAAATATACATACATATTTATAAATATAACATATTTTTAAAAAATAAATAAATAAAATAAAATATATATATATATATATATATATATATATATATATATATATATATATATATATATATATATATATATACATATATATATATGTCGTACCTAGTAGCCAGAACGCACTTCTCAGCCTACTATGCAAGGCCCGATTTGCCTAATAGGCCAAGTTTTCATGAAATAATTGTTTTTCGACTACCTAACCTACCTAACCTAACCTAACCTAACTTTTTTCGGGTACCTAACCTAACCTAACCTATAAAGATAGGTTAGGTTAGGTTAGGTCGGGTTGGTTAGGTTCGGTCATATATCTAAGTTAATTTTAACTCCAATAAAAAAAAATTGACCTCATACATAATGAAATGGGTAGCTTTATCATTTCATAAGCAAAAAATTAGAGAAAATATATTAATTCAGGAAAACTTGGCTTATTAGGGAAATCGGGCCTTGTATAGTAGGCCAAGAAGTGCGTTCTGGCTATTAGGTACGACATATATATATATATATATATATATATATATATATATATATATATATATATATATATATATGTCGTACCTAGTAGCCAGAACTCACTTCTCAGCCTACTATTCAAGGCCCGATTTGCCTAATAAGCCAAGTTTTCCTGAATTAATATATTTACTATAATTTTTTTCTCATGAAATGATAAAGCAACCCTTTTCTCTATGTATGAGGTCAATTTTTTTTTATTGGAGTTAAAATTAACGTAGATATATGACCGAACCTAACCAACCCTACCTAACCTAACCTAACCTATATTTATAGGTAAGGTTAGGTTAGGTAGCCAAAAAAAGCTAGGTTAGGTTAGGTTAGGTAGGTTAGGTAGACGAAAAAACATTAATTCATGAAAACTTGGCTTATTAGGCAAATCGGGCCTTGAATAGTAGGCTGAGAAGTGCGTTCTGGCTATTAGGTACGACATATATATATATATATATATATATATATATATATATATATATATATATATATATATATATATATATATATATATATATATATATATATATATATATATGTCGTACCTAGTAGCCAGAACGCACTTCTCAACCTACTATGCAAGGCCCGATTTGCCTAATAAGCCAAGTTTTCCTGAATTAATATATTTTCTCTAATTTTTTTCTTATGAAATGATAAAACTGTTCATTTCATTATGTATGAGTTAAGTTCTTTTCATTTGAGTTAAAACTAATGTAGATATATAACCGAACCTAACCAACCCTAAAATGGTTAACATAAATTGATTGGAATATGTATGTGGACGCTCAGTTAGTGTTACTGTAATTTATATGGTTAACTTTTGAATGACATAGTTTCCCCTCATTGTCACATTTTTTGTTACTATTTCGCTGTTCATTCTCACTCTCTCTGAATCCCGTGGACTAATTGTGCTCACGAGTGTTTGTTTAAGGTACGGTAACCATAGGCTTTTCACACAATAATTTGCAACTATTTAAGAAGAAACATTTCTAAAGATTATCTAAGTTTCTAATAAATATTCTTTTTCCTAACATACAAGTCAATCACACAGTACCTAACTTCAGTCAGAAACACTTTTCTTACTATATCTCGCAACGTCTTTTGCATATATATCCTATCCTAAAAAATAACAATTTTAATTCATAACTGGCAACCCCCCTCCCCTCCAGAGCTTTCAAGGCCACCAAACGTCATTCCTTTCCCTTAACCTCTCCCAACTTATCTTTTGCACCAATACACAAACTAGGGGGCTTTATTGCTGAGTGGACGTCGCTCCCGACTCGTAATCCTAGCTCATTCGATCCCCCGGTGATGGCACAAACGGAAATCAGCAGATTTTCTATCATTCTGATGCCCTCTGTTACTTAGCAGTAAATATGTAAATGAGCGTTAGACAGCTGTTGCGGGCTGCTTCCTGGGTGTGTCTGTGTGTGTGGAATTTTTTTTTATTAGTTATTAATAATTGATTGATTGGCAGTTGAGAGGAGGGCCGAAAGAGCAGAGCTCAACCCTCGCAAGCACAACTAGGTGAACACAACTAGATAAATACTAACAAACCACGATCTCGTACAATCCACTACACACACAACCCGACCTCCCCCCCCCAACTCCCTAAATCACTCTACCTAAGTCATTAAAAAATTAAAACAAATCAATTAATACACCAAAAATACTAACTATAAATAAAGGAACCAAATTTGAGACATACAGCGACTCCAGCGTGGTCTAGTCGGAAGAGAACGTGTTCTCATCTGGATAGATTGCGATCGAGCCTGTCGGAACGGGTGTTTAACTGCAGGGCACAAATATTTGTGTGTCCCCTCCTGTAGCTGCCTCTGTTTCGACAAGTTTCCTGGATAGCTGGAATTGACCTGGCCCTTGGAAAGTGGGGAAGGGGTGAAATCCGTTGGGCCCACGGATGGATACCTTGGATCCATGGACTTAGGGCAGGTCTAATCACCTGGGATTCGAACCCACGGTGGGGATAAGGGAGGAGATATGGGGAGGGGAAGGGGAAGGATGTTTCCTGGAACCAAACCTCACATAAACCCGGACACTCACACACACACACACCCTCACCCGAACACTCACAGGGGCACTCACACTCACACACACCCATAGACTGTGATAAGGGAGACCATCTGAGGGGACACAGATGGCCTCGTGGACCCACAGGCATAACCGGACACACACGCAACCGGACTCACACACTCACACGGACACTCACAGGGATAAACACACACACAGACACACATCCATAGACACAAACTGTGATAAGGGAGACCATCTGAGGGGACACAGATGGCCTCGTGGACCCACAGGCATAACCGGACACACACGCAACCGGACTCTCACACACTCACACGGACACTCACAGGGATAAACACACACATAGACACAAACTGTGATAAGGGAGACCATCTGAGGGGACACAGATGGCCTCCTGGACCCACAGGTATATATCAATATTTAAATATACATACATATTTATAAATATAACATATTTTTAAAAAATAAATAAATAAAATAAAATATATATATATATATATATATATATATATATATATATATATATATATATATATATATATATATATATACATATATATATATGTCGTACCTAGTAGCCAGAACGCACTTCTCAGCCTACTATGCAAGGCCCGATTTGCCTAATAGGCCAAGTTTTCATGAAATAATTGTTTTTCGACTACCTAACCTACCTAACCTAACCTAACCTAACTTTTTTCGGGTACCTAACCTAACCTAACCTATAAAGATAGGTTAGGTTAGGTTAGGTCGGGTTGGTTAGGTTCGGTCATATATCTAAGTTAATTTTAACTCCAATAAAAAAAAATTGACCTCATACATAATGAAATGGGTAGCTTTATCATTTCATAAGCAAAAAATTAGAGAAAATATATTAATTCAGGAAAACTTGGCTTATTAGGGAAATCGGGCCTTGTATAGTAGGCCAAGAAGTGCGTTCTGGCTATTAGGTACGACATATATATATATATATATATATATATATATATATATATATATATATATATATATATATATGTCGTACCTAGTAGCCAGAACTCACTTCTCAGCCTACTATTCAAGGCCCGATTTGCCTAATAAGCCAAGTTTTCCTGAATTAATATATTTACTATAATTTTTTTCTCATGAAATGATAAAGCAACCCTTTTCTCTATGTATGAGGTCAATTTTTTTTTATTGGAGTTAAAATTAACGTAGATATATGACCGAACCTAACCAACCCTACCTAACCTAACCTAACCTATATTTATAGGTAAGGTTAGGTTAGGTAGCCAAAAAAAGCTAGGTTAGGTTAGGTTAGGTAGGTTAGGTAGACGAAAAAACATTAATTCATGAAAACTTGGCTTATTAGGCAAATCGGGCCTTGAATAGTAGGCTGAGAAGTGCGTTCTGGCTATTAGGTACGACATATATATATATATATATATATATATATATATATATATATATATATATATATATATATATATATATATATATATATATATATATATATATATATATATATATATATATATATGTCGTACCTAGTAGCCAGAACGCACTTCTCAACCTACTATGCAAGGCCCGATTTGCCTAATAAGCCAAGTTTTCCTGAATTAATATATTTTCTCTAATTTTTTTCTTATGAAATGATAAAACTGTTCATTTCATTATGTATGAGTTAAGTTCTTTTCATTTGAGTTAAAACTAATGTAGATATATAACCGAACCTAACCAACCCTAAAATGGTTAACATAAATTGATTGGAATATGTATGTGGACGCTCAGTTAGTGTTACTGTAATTTATATGGTTAACTTTTGAATGACATAGTTTCCCCTCATTGTCACATTTTTTGTTACTATTTCGCTGTTCATTCTCACTCTCTCTGAATCCCGTGGACTAATTGTGCTCACGAGTGTTTGTTTAAGGTACGGTAACCATAGGCTTTTCACACAATAATTTGCAACTATTTAAGAAGAAACATTTCTAAAGATTATCTAAGTTTCTAATAAATATTCTTTTTCCTAACATACAAGTCAATCACACAGTACCTAACTTCAGTCAGAAACACTTTTCTTACTATATCTCGCAACGTCTTTTGCATATATATCCTATCTTAAAAAATAACAATTTTAATTCATAACTGGCAACCCCCCTCCCCTCCAGAGCTTTCAAGGCCACCAAACGTCATTCCTTTCCCTTAACCTCTCCCAACTTATCTTTTGCACCAATACACAAACTAGGGGGCTTTATTGCTGAGTGGACGTCGCTCCCGACTCGTAATCCTAGCTCATTCGATCCCCTGGTGATGGCACAAACGGAAATCAGCAGAGTTTCTATCATTCTGATGCCCTCTGTTACTTAGCAGTAAATATGTAAATGAGCGTTAGACAGCTGTTGCGGGCTGCTTCCTGGGTGTGTCTGTGTGTGTGGAATTTTTTTTTATTAGTTATTAATAATTGATTGATTGGCAGTTGAGAGGCGGGCCGAAAGAGCAGAGCTCAACCCTCGCAAGCACAACTAGGTGAACACAACTAGATAAATACTAACAAACCACGATCTCGTACAATCCACTACACACACAACCCGACCTCCCCCCCCAACTCCCTAAATCACTCTACCTAAGTCATTAAAAAATTAAAACAAATCAATTAATACACCAAAAATACTAACTATAAATAAAGGAACCAAATTTGAGACATACAGCGACTCCAGCGTGGTCTAGTCGGAAGAGAACGTGTTCTCATCTGGATAGATTGCGATCGAGCCTGTCGGAACGGGTGTTTAACTGCAGGGCACAAATATTTGTGTGTCCCCTCCTGTAGCTGCCTCTGTTTCGACAAGTTTCCTGGATAGCTGGAATTGACCTGGCCCTTGGAAAGTGGGGAAGGGGTGAAATCCGTTGGGCCCACGGATGGATACCTTGGATCCATGGACTTAGGGCAGGTCTAATCACCTGGGATTCGAACCCACGGTGGGGATAAGGGAGGAGATATGGGGAGGGGAAGGGGAAGGATGTTTCCTGGAACCAAACCTCACATAAACCCGGACACTCACACACACACACACCCTCACCCGAACACTCACAGGGGCACTCACACTCACACACACCCATAGACTGTGATAAGGGAGACCATCTGAGGGGACACAGATGGCCTCGTGGACCCACAGGCATAACCGGACACACACGCAACCGGACTCACACACTCACACGGACACTCACAGGGATAAACACACACACAGACACACATCCATAGACACAAACTGTGATAAGGGAGACCATCTGAGGGGACACAGATGGCCTCGTGGACCCACAGGCATAACCGGACACACACGCAACCGGACTCTCACACACTCACACGGACACTCACAGGGATAAACACACACATAGACACAAACTGTGATAAGGGAGACCATCTGAGGGGACACAGATGGCCTCCTGGACCCACAGGTATATATCAATATTTAAATATACATACATATTTATAAATATAACATATTTTTAAAAAATAAATAAATAAAATAAAATATATATATATATATATATATATATATATATATATATATATATATATATATATATATACATATATATATATGTCGTACCTAGTAGCCAGAACGCACTTCTCAGCCTACTATGCAAGGCCCGATTTGCCTAATAGGCCAAGTTTTCATGAAATAATTGTTTTTCGACTACCTAACCTACCTAACCTAACCTAACCTAACTTTTTTCGGGTACCTAACCTAACCTAACCTATAAAGATAGGTTAGGTTAGGTTAGGTCGGGTTGGTTAGGTTCGGTCATATATCTAAGTTAATTTTAACTCCAATAAAAAAAAATTGACCTCATACATAATGAAATGGGTAGCTTTATCATTTCATAAGCAAAAAATTAGAGAAAATATATTAATTCAGGAAAACTTGGCTTATTAGGGAAATCGGGCCTTGTATAGTAGGCCAAGAAGTGCGTTCTGGCTATTAGGTACGACATATATATATATATATATATATATATATATATATATATATATATATGTATATATATATATATATATATATATATATATATATATATATATATATATATATATATATATATATATATATATATATATATATATATATATATATATATATATATATATGTCGTACCTAGTAGCCAGAACGCACTTCTCAACCTACTATGCAAGGCCCGATTTGCCTAATAAGCCAAGTTTTCCTGAATTAATATATTTTCTCTAATTTTTTTCTTATGAAATGATAAAACTGTTCATTTCATTATGTATGAGTTAAGTTCTTTTCATTTGAGTTAAAACTAATGTAGATATATAACCGAACCTAACCAACCCTAAAATGGTTAACATAAATTGATTGGAATATGTATGTGGACGCTCAGTTAGTGTTACTGTAATTTATATGGTTAACTTTTGAATGACATAGTTTCCCCTCATTGTCACATTTTTTGTTACTATTTCGCTGTTCATTCTCACTCTCTCTGAATCCCGTGGACTAATTGTGCTCACGAGTGTTTGTTTAAGGTACGGTAACCATAGGCTTTTCACACAATAATTTGCAACTATTTAAGAAGAAACATTTCTAAAGATTATCTAAGTTTCTAATAAATATTCTTTTTCCTAACATACAAGTCAATCACACAGTACCTAACTTCAGTCAGAAACACTTTTCTTACTATATCTCGCAACGTCTTTTGCATATATATCCTATCTTAAAAAATAACAATTTTAATTCATAACTGGCAACCCCCCTCCCCTCCAGAGCTTTCAAGGCCACCAAACGTCATTCCTTTCCCTTAACCTCTCCCAACTTATCTTTTGCACCAATACACAAACTAGGGGGCTTTATTGCTGAGTGGACGTCGCTCCCGACTCGTAATCCTAGCTCATTCGATCCCCTGGTGATGGCACAAACGGAAATCAGCAGAGTTTCTATCATTCTGATGCCCTCTGTTACTTAGCAGTAAATATGTAAATGAGCGTTAGACAGCTGTTGCGGGCTGCTTCCTGGGTGTGTCTGTGTGTGTGGAATTTTTTTTTATTAGTTATTAATAATTGATTGATTGGCAGTTGAGAGGCGGGCCGAAAGAGCAGAGCTCAACCCTCGCAAGCACAACTAGGTGAACACAACTAGATAAATACTAACAAACCACGATCTCGTACAATCCACTACACACACAACCCGACCTCCCCCCCCAACTCCCTAAATCACTCTACCTAAGTCATTAAAAAATTAAAACAAATCAATTAATACACCAAAAATACTAACTATAAATAAAGGAACCAAATTTGAGACATACAGCGACTCCAGCGTGGTCTAGTCGGAAGAGAACGTGTTCTAATCTGGATAGATTGCGATCGAGCCTGTCGGAACGGGTGTTTAACTGCAGGGCACAAATATTTGTGTGTCCCCTCCTGTAGCTGCCTCTGTTTCGACAAGTTTCCTGGATAGCTGGAATTGACCTGGCCCTTGGAAAGTGGGGAAGGGGTGAAATCCGTTGGGCCCACGGATGGATACCTTGGATCCATGGACTTAGGGCAGGTCTAATCACCTGGGATTCGAACCCACGGTGGGGATAAGGGAGGAGATATGGGGAGGGGAAGGGGAAGGATGTTTCCTGGAACCAAACCTCACATAAACCCGGACACTCACACACACACACACCCTCACCCGAACACTCACAGGGGCACTCACACTCACACACACCCATAGACTGTGATAAGGGAGACCATCTGAGGGGACACAGATGGCCTCGTGGACCCACAGGCATAACCGGACACACACGCAACCGGACTCACACACTCACACGGACACTCACAGGGATAAACACACACACAGACACACATCCATAGACACAAACTGTGATAAGGGAGACCATCTGAGGGGACACAGATGGCCTCGTGGACCCACAGGCATAACCGGACACACACGCAACCGGACTCTCACACACTCACACGGACACTCACAGGGATAAACACACACATAGACACAAACTGTGATAAGGGAGACCATCTGAGGGGACACAGATGGCCTCCTGGACCCACAGGTATATGTCAATATTTAAATATACATACATATTTATAAATATAACATATTTTTAAAAAATAAATAAATAAAATAAAATATATATATATATATATATATATATATATATATATATATATATATATATATATATATATATATATATATATATATATACATATATATATATGTCGTACCTAGTAGCCAGAACGCACTTCTCAGCCTACTATGCAAGGCCCGATTTGCCTAATAGGCCAAGTTTTCATGAAATAATTGTTTTTCGACTACCTAACCTACCTAACCTAACCTAACCTAACTTTTTTCGGGTACCTACCCTAACCTAACCTATAAAGATAGGTTAGGTTAGGTTAGGTCGGGTTGGTTAGGTTCGGTCATATATCTAAGTTAATTTTAACTCCAATAAAAAAAAATTGACCTCATACATAATGAAATGGGTAGCTTTATCATTTCATAAGCAAAAAATTAGAGAAAATATATTAATTCAGGAAAACTTGGCTTATTAGGGAAATCGGGCCTTGTATAGTAGGCCAAGAAGTGCGTTCTGGCTATTAGGTACGACATATATATATATATATATATATATATATATATATATATATATATATATATATATATATATATATATATATATATATATGTCGTACCTAGTAGCCAGAACTCACTTCTCAGCCTACTATTCAAGGCCCGATTTGCCTAATAAGCCAAGTTTTCCTGAATTAATATATTTACTATAATTTTTTTCTCATGAAATGATAAAGCAACCCTTTTCTCTATGTATGAGGTCAATTTTTTTTTATTGGAGTTAAAATTAACGTAGATATATGACCGAACCTAACCAACCCTACCTAACCTAACCTAACCTATATTTATAGGTAAGGTTAGGTTAGGTAGCCAAAAAAAGCTAGGTTAGGTTAGGTTAGGTAGGTTAGGTAGACGAAAAAACATTAATTCATGAAAACTTGGCTTATTAGGCAAATCGGGCCTTGAATAGTAGGCTGAGAAGTGCGTTCTGGCTATTAGGTACGACATATATATATATATATATATATATATATATATATATATATATATATATATATATATATATATATATATATATATATATATATATGTCGTACCTAGTAGCCAGAACGCACTTCTCAACCTACTATGCAAGGCCCGATTTGCCTAATAAGCCAAGTTTTCCTGAATTAATATATTTTCTCTAATTTTTTTCTTATGAAATGATAAAACTGTTCATTTCATTATGTATGAGTTAAGTTCTTTTCATTTGAGTTAAAACTAATGTAGATATATAACCGAACCTAACCAACCCTAAAATGGTTAACATAAATTGATTGGAATATGTATGTGGACGCTCAGTTAGTGTTACTGTAATTTATATGGTTAACTTTTGAATGACATAGTTTCCCCTCATTGTCACATTTTTTGTTACTATTTCGCTGTTCATTCTCACTCTCTCTGAATCCCGTGGACTAATTGTGCTCACGAGTGTTTGTTTAAGGTACGGTAACCATAGGCTTTTCACACAATAATTTGCAACTATTTAAGAAGAAACATTTCTAAAGATTATCTAAGTTTCTAATAAATATTCTTTTTCCTAACATACAAGTCAATCACACAGTACCTAACTTCAGTCAGAAACACTTTTCTTACTATATCTCGCAACGTCTTTTGCATATATATCCTATCTTAAAAAATAACAATTTTAATTCATAACTGGCAACCCCCCTCCCCTCCAGAGCTTTCAAGGCCACCAAACGTCATTCCTTTCCCTTAACCTCTCCCAACTTATCTTTTGCACCAATACACAAACTAGGGGGCTTTATTGCTGAGTGGACGTCGCTCCCGACTCGTAATCCTAGCTCATTCGATCCCCTGGTGATGGCACAAACGGAAATCAGCAGAGTTTCTATCATTCTGATGCCCTCTGTTACTTAGCAGTAAATATGTAAATGAGCGTTAGACAGCTGTTGCGGGCTGCTTCCTGGGTGTGTCTGTGTGTGTGGAATTTTTTTTTATTAGTTATTAATAATTGATTGATTGGCAGTTGAGAGGCGGGCCGAAAGAGCAGAGCTCAACCCTCGCAAGCACAACTAGGTGAACACAACTAGATAAATACTAACAAACCACGATCTCGTACAATCCACTACACACACAACCCGACCTCCCCCCCCAACTCCCTAAATCACTCTACCTAAGTCATTAAAAAATTAAAACAAATCAATTAATACACCAAAAATACTAACTATAAATAAAGGAACCAAATTTGAGACATACAGCGACTCCAGCGTGGTCTAGTCGGAAGAGAACGTGTTCTCATCTGGATAGATTGCGATCGAGCCTGTCGGAACGGGTGTTTAACTGCAGGGCACAAATATTTGTGTGTCCCCTCCTGTAGCTGCCTCTGTTTCGACAAGTTTCCTGGATAGCTGGAATTGACCTGGCCCTTGGAAAGTGGGGAAGGGGTGAAATCCGTTGGGCCCACGGATGGATACCTTGGATCCATGGACTTAGGGCAGGTCTAATCACCTGGGATTCGAACCCACGGTGGGGATAAGGGAGGAGATATGGGGAGGGGAAGGGGAAGGATGTTTCCTGGAACCAAACCTCACATAAACCCGGACACTCACACACACACACACCCTCACCCGAACACTCACAGGGGCACTCACACTCACACACACCCATAGACTGTGATAAGGGAGACCATCTGAGGGGACACAGATGGCCTCGTGGACCCACAGGCATAACCGGACACACACGCAACCGGACTCACACACTCACACGGACACTCACAGGGATAAACACACACACAGACACACATCCATAGACACAAACTGTGATAAGGGAGACCATCTGAGGGGACACAGATGGCCTCGTGGACCCACAGGCATAACCGGACACACACGCAACCGGACTCTCACACACTCACACGGACACTCACAGGGATAAACACACACATAGACACAAACTGTGATAAGGGAGACCATCTGAGGGGACACAGATGGCCTCCTGGACCCACAGGTATATATCAATATTTAAATATACATACATATTTATAAATATAACATATTTTTAAAAAATAAATAAATAAAATAAAATATATATATATATATATATATATATATATATATATATATATATATATATATATATATATATATATATATATATATATATATATATACATATATATATATGTCGTACCTAGTAGCCAGAACGCACTTCTCAGCCTACTATGCAAGGCCCGATTTGCCTAATAGGCCAAGTTTTCATGAAATAATTGTTTTTCGACTACCTAACCTACCTAACCTAACCTAACCTAACTTTTTTCGGGTACCTAACCTAACCTAACCTATAAAGATAGGTTAGGTTAGGTTAGGTCGGGTTGGTTAGGTTCGGTCATATATCTAAGTTAATTTTAACTCCAATAAAAAAAAATTGACCTCATACATAATGAAATGGGTAGCTTTATCATTTCATAAGCAAAAAATTAGAGAAAATATATTAATTCAGGAAAACTTGGCTTATTAGGGAAATCGGGCCTTGTATAGTAGGCCAAGAAGTGCGTTCTGGCTATTAGGTACGACATATATATATATATATATATATATATATATATATATATATATATATATATATATATATATATATATATATATATATATATATATATATATATATATATATATGTCGTACCTAGTAGCCAGAACTCACTTCTCAGCCTACTATTCAAGGCCCGATTTGCCTAATAAGCCAAGTTTTCCTGAATTAATATATTTACTATAATTTTTTTCTTATGAAATGATAAAGCAACCCTTCTTCTATGTATGAGGTCAATTTTTTTTTATTGGAGTTAAAATTAACGTAGATATATGACCGAACCTAACCAACCCTACCTAACCTAACCTAACCTATATTTATAGGTAAGGTTAGGTTAGGTAGCCAAAAAAAGCTAGGTTAGGTTAGGTTAGGTAGGTTAGGTAGACGAAAAAACATTAATTCATGAAAACTTGGCTTATTAGGCAAATCGGGCCTTGAATAGTAGGCTGAGAAGTGCGTTCTGGCTATTAGGTACGACATATATATATATATATATATATATATATATATATATATATATATATATATATATATATATATATATATATATATATATATATATGTCGTACCTAGTAGCCAGAACGCACTTCTCAACCTACTATGCAAGGCCCGATTTGCCTAATAAGCCAAGTTTTCCTGAATTAATATATTTTCTCTAATTTTTTTCTTATGAAATGATAAAACTGTTCATTTCATTATGTATGAGTTAAGTTCTTTTCATTTGAGTTAAAACTAATGTAGATATATAACCGAACCTAACCAACCCTAAAATGGTTAACATAAATTGATTGGAATATGTATGTGGACGCTCAGTTAGTGTTACTGTAATTTATATGGTTAACTTTTGAATGACATAGTTTCCCCTCATTGTCACATTTTTTGTTACTATTTCGCTGTTCATTCTCACTCTCTCTGAATCCCGTGGACTAATTGTGCTCACGAGTGTTTGTTTAAGGTACGGTAACCATAGGCTTTTCACACAATAATTTGCAACTATTTAAGAAGAAACATTTCTAAAGATTATCTAAGTTTCTAATAAATATTCTTTTTCCTAACATACAAGTCAATCACACAGTACCTAACTTCAGTCAGAAACACTTTTCTTACTATATCTCGCAACGTCTTTTGCATATATATCCTATCTTAAAAAATAACAATTTTAATTCATAACTGGCAACCCCCCTCCCCTCTAGAGCTTTCAAGGCCACCAAACGTCATTCCTTTCCCTTAACCTCTCCCAACTTATCTTTTGCACCAATACACAAACTAGGGGGCTTTATTGCTGAGTGGACGTCGCTCCCGACTCGTAATCCTAGCTCATTCGATCCCCTGGTGATGGCACAAACGGAAATCAGCAGAGTTTCTATCATTCTGATGCCCTCTGTTACTTAGCAGTAAATATGTAAATGAGCGTTAGACAGCTGTTGCTGGCTGCTTCCTGGGTGTGTCTGTGTGTGTGGAATTTTTTTTTATTAGTTATTAATAATTGATTGATTGGCAGTTGAGAGGCGGGCCGAAAGAGCAGAGCTCAAACCTCGCAAGCACAACTAGGTGAACACAACTAGATAAATACTAACAAACCACGATCTCGTACAATCCACTACACACACAACCCGACCTCCCCCCCCAACTCCCTAAATCACTCTACCTAAGTCATTAAAAAATTAAAACAAATCAATTAATACACCAAAAATACTAACTATAAATAAAGGAACCAAATTTGAGACATACAGCGACTCCAGCGTGGTCTAGTCGGAAGAGAACGTGTTCTCATCTGGATAGATTGCGATCGAGCCTGTCGGAACGGGTGTTTAACTGCAGGGCACAAATATTTGTGTGTCCCCTCCTGTAGCTGCCTCTGTTTCGACAGGTTTCCTGGATAGCTGGAATTGACCTGGCCCTTGGAAAGTGGGGAAGGGGTGAAATCCGTTGGGCCCACGGATGGATACCTTGGATCCATGGACTTAGGGCAGGTCTAATCACCTGGGATTCGAACCCACGGTGGGGATAAGGGAGGAGATATGGGGAGGGGAAGGGGAAGGATGTTTCCTGGAACCAAACCTCACATAAACCCGGACACTCACACACACACACACCCTCACCCGAACACTCACAGGGGCACTCACACTCACACACACCCATAGACTGTGATAAGGGAGACCATCTGAGGGGACACAGATGGCCTCGTGGACCCACAGGCATAACCGGACACACACGCAACCGGACTCACACACTCACACGGACACTCACAGGGATAAACACACACACAGACACACATCCATAGACACAAACTGTGATAAGGGAGACCATCTGAGGGGACACAGATGGCCTCGTGGACCCACAGGCATAACCGGACACACACGCAACCGGACTCTCACACACTCACACGGACACTCACAGGGATAAACACACACATAGACACAAACTGTGATAAGGGAGACCATCTGAGGGGACACAGATGGCCTCCTAGACCCACAGGTATATATCAATATTTAAATATACATACATATTTATAAATATAACATATTTTTAAAAAATAAATAAATAAAATAAAATATATATATATATATATATATATATATATATATATATATATATATATATATATATATATATATATATATATATATATATATATATATATATATATATATATATATGTCGTACCTAGTAGCCAGAACGCACTTCTCAGCCTACTATGCAAGGCCCGATTTGCCTAATAGGCCAAGTTTTCATGAAATAATTGTTTTTCGACTACCTAACCTACCTAACCTAACCTAACCTAACTTTTTTCGGGTACCTAACCTAACCTAACCTATAAAGATAGGTTAGGTTAGGTTAGGTCGGGTTGGTTAGGTTCGGTCATATATCTAAGTTAATTTTAACTCCAATAAAAAAAAATTGACCTCATACATAATGAAATGGGTAGCTTTATCATTTCATAAGCAAAAAATTAGAGAAAATATATTAATTCAGGAAAACTTGGCTTATTAGGGAAATCGGGCCTTGTATAGTAGGCCAAGAAGTGCGTTCTGGCTATTAGGTACGACATATATATATATATATATATATATATATATATATATATATATATATATATATATATATATATATATATATATATATATATATATATATATATATGTCGTACCTAGTAGCCAGAACGCACTTCTCAACCTACTATGCAAGGCCCGATTTGCCTAATAAGCCAAGTTTTCCTGAATTAATATATTTTCTCTAATTTTTTTCTTATGAAATGATAAAACTGTTCATTTCATTATGTATGAGTTAAGTTCTTTTCATTTGAGTTAAAACTAATGTAGATATATAACCGAACCTAACCAACCCTAAAATGGTTAACATAAATTGATTGGAATATGTAAGTGGACGCTCAGTTAGTGTTACTGTAATTTATATGGTTAACTTTTGAATGACATAGTTTCCCCTCATTGTCACATTTTTTGTTACTATTTCGCTGTTCATTCTCACTCTCTCTGAATCCCGTGGACTAATTGTGCTCACGAGTGTTTGTTTAAGGTACGGTAACCATAGGCTTTTCACACAATAATTTGCAACTATTTAAGAAGAAACATTTCTAAAGATTATCTAAGTTTCTAATAAATATTCTTTTTCCTAACATACAAGTCAATCACACAGTACCTAACTTCAGTCAGAAACACTTTTCTTACTATATCTCGCAACGTCTTTTGCATATATATCCTATCTTAAAAAATAACAATTTTAATTCATAACTGGCAACCCCCCTCCCCTCTAGAGCTTTCAAGGCCACCAAACGTCATTCCTTTCCCTTAACCTCTCCCAACTTATCTTTTGCACCAATACACAAACTAGGGGGCTTTATTGCTGAGTGGACGTCGCTCCCGACTCGTAATCCTAGCTCATTCGATCCCCTGGTGATGGCACAAACGGAAATCAGCAGAGTTTCTATCATTCTGATGCCCTCTGTTACTTAGCAGTAAATATGTAAATGAGCGTTAGACAGCTGTTGCTGGCTGCTTCCTGGGTGTGTCTGTGTGTGTGGAATTTTTTTTTATTAGTTATTAATAATTGATTGATTGGCAGTTGAGAGGCGGGCCGAAAGAGCAGAGCTCAAACCTCGCAAGCACAACTAGGTGAACACAACTAGATAAATACTAACAAACCACGATCTCGTACAATCCACTACACACACAACCCGACCTCCCCCCCCAACTCCCTAAATCACTCTACCTAAGTCATTAAAAAATTAAAACAAATCAATTAATACACCAAAAATACTAACTATAAATAAAGGAACCAAATTTGAGACATACAGCGACTCCAGCGTGGTCTAGTCGGAAGAGAACGTGTTCTCATCTGGATAGATTGCGATCGAGCCTGTCGGAACGGGTGTTTAACTGCAGGGCACAAATATTTGTGTGTCCCCTCCTGTAGCTGCCTCTGTTTCGACAGGTTTCCTGGATAGCTGGAATTGACCTGGCCCTTGGAAAGTGGGGAAGGGGTGAAATCCGTTGGGCCCACGGATGGATACCTTGGATCCATGGACTTAGGGCAGGTCTAATCACCTGGGATTCGAACCCACGGTGGGGATAAGGGAGGAGATATGGGGAGGGGAAGGGGAAGGATGTTTCCTGGAACCAAACCTCACATAAACCCGGACACTCACACACACACACACCCTCACCCGAACACTCACAGGGGCACTCACACTCACACACACCCATAGACTGTGATAAGGGAGACCATCTGAGGGGACACAGATGGCCTCGTGGACCCACAGGCATAACCGGACACACACGCAACCGGACTCACACACTCACACGGACACTCACAGGGATAAACACACACACAGACACACATCCATAGACACAAACTGTGATAAGGGAGACCATCTGAGGGGACACAGATGGCCTCGTGGACCCACAGGCATAACCGGACACACACGCAACCGGACTCTCACACACTCACACGGACACTCACAGGGATAAACACACACATAGACACAAACTGTGATAAGGGAGACCATCTGAGGGGACACAGATGGCCTCCTGGACCCACAGGTATATATCAATATTTAAATATACATACATATTTATAAATATAACATATTTTTAAAAAATAAATAAATAAAATAAAATATATATATATATATATATATATATATATATATATATATATGTCGTACCTAGTAGCCAGAACGCACTTCTCAGCCTACTATGCAAGGCCCGATTTGCCTAATAGGCCAAGTTTTCATGAAATAATTGTTTTTCGACTACCTAACCTACCTAACCTAACCTAACCTAACTTTTTTCGGGTACCTAACCTAACCTAACCTATAAAGATAGGTTAGGTTAGGTTAGGTCGGGTTGGTTAGGTTCGGTCATATATCTAAGTTAATTTTAACTCCAATAAAAAAAAATTGACCTCATACATAATGAAATGGGTAGCTTTATCATTTCATAAGCAAAAAATTAGAGAAAATATATTAATTCAGGAAAACTTGGCTTATTAGGGAAATCGGGCCTTGTATAGTAGGCCAAGAAGTGCGTTCTGGCTATTAGGTACGACATATATATATATATATATATATATATATATATATATATATATATATATATATATATATATATATATATATATATATATATATATATATATATATATATATATATATGTCGTACCTAGTAGCCAGAACGCACTTCTCAACCTACTATGCAAGGCCCGATTTGCCTAATAAGCCAAGTTTTCCTGAATTAATATATTTTCTCTAATTTTTTTCTTATGAAATGATAAAACTGTTCATTTCATTATGTATGAGTTAAGTTCTTTTCATTTGAGTTAAAACTAATGTAGATATATAACCGAACCTAACCAACCCTAAAATGGTTAACATAAATTGATTGGAATATGTAAGTGGACGCTCAGTTAGTGTTACTGTAATTTATATGGTTAACTTTTGAATGACATAGTTTCCCCTCATTGTCACATTTTTTGTTACTATTTCGCTGTTCATTCTCACTCTCTCTGAATCCCGTGGACTAATTGTGCTCACGAGTGTTTGTTTAAGGTACGGTAACCATAGGCTTTTCACACAATAATTTGCAACTATTTAAGAAGAAACATTTCTAAAGATTATCTAAGTTTCTAATAAATATTCTTTTTCCTAACATACAAGTCAATCACACAGTACCTAACTTCAGTCAGAAACACTTTTCTTACTATATCTCGCAACGTCTTTTGCATATATATCCTATCTTAAAAAATAACAATTTTAATTCATAACTGGCAACCCCCCTCCCCTCTAGAGCTTTCAAGGCCACCAAACGTCATTCCTTTCCCTTAACCTCTCCCAACTTATCTTTTGCACCAATACACAAACTAGGGGGCTTTATTGCTGAGTGGACGTCGCTCCCGACTCGTAATCCTAGCTCATTCGATCCCCTGGTGATGGCACAAACGGAAATCAGCAGAGTTTCTATCATTCTGATGCCCTCTGTTACTTAGCAGTAAATATGTAAATGAGCGTTAGACAGCTGTTGCTGGCTGCTTCCTGGGTGTGTCTGTGTGTGTGGAATTTTTTTTTATTAGTTATTAATAATTGATTGATTGGCAGTTGAGAGGCGGGCCGAAAGAGCAGAGCTCAAACCTCGCAAGCACAACTAGGTGAACACAACTAGATAAATACTAACAAACCACGATCTCGTACAATCCACTACACACACAACCCGACCTCCCCCCCCAACTCCCTAAATCACTCTACCTAAGTCATTAAAAAATTAAAACAAATCAATTAATACACCAAAAATACTAACTATAAATAAAGGAACCAAATTTGAGACATACAGCGACTCCAGCGTGGTCTAGTCGGAAGAGAACGTGTTCTCATCTGGATAGATTGCGATCGAGCCTGTCGGAACGGGTGTTTAACTGCAGGGCACAAATATTTGTGTGTCCCCTCCTGTAGCTGCCTCTGTTTCGACAGGTTTCCTGGATAGCTGGAATTGACCTGGCCCTTGGAAAGTGGGGAAGGGGTGAAATCCGTTGGGCCCACGGATGGATACCTTGGATCCATGGACTTAGGGCAGGTCTAATCACCTGGGATTCGAACCCACGGTGGGGATAAGGGAGGAGATATGGGGAGGGGAAGGGGAAGGATGTTTCCTGGAACCAAACCTCACATAAACCCGGACACTCACACACACACACACCCTCACCCGAACACTCACAGGGGCACTCACACTCACACACACCCATAGACTGTGATAAGGGAGACCATCTGAGGGGACACAGATGGCCTCGTGGACCCACAGGCATAACCGGACACACACGCAACCGGACTCACACACTCACACGGACACTCACAGGGATAAACACACACACAGACACACATCCATAGACACAAACTGTGATAAGGGAGACCATCTGAGGGGACACAGATGGCCTCGTGGACCCACAGGCATAACCGGACACACACGCAACCGGACTCTCACACACTCACACGGACACTCACAGGGATAAACACACACATAGACACAAACTGTGATAAGGGAGACCATCTGAGGGGACACAGATGGCCTCCTGGACCCACAGGTATATATCAATATTTAAATATACATACATATTTATAAATATAACATATTTTTAAAAAATAAATAAATAAAATAAAATATATATATATATATATATATATATATATATATATATATATGTCGTACCTAGTAGCCAGAACGCACTTCTCAGCCTACTATGCAAGGCCCGATTTGCCTAATAGGCCAAGTTTTCATGAAATAATTGTTTTTCGACTACCTAACCTACCTAACCTAACCTAACCTAACTTTTTTCGGGTACCTAACCTAACCTAACCTATAAAGATAGGTTAGGTTAGGTTAGGTCGGGTTGGTTAGGTTCGGTCATATATCTAAGTTAATTTTAACTCCAATAAAAAAAAATTGACCTCATACATAATGAAATGGGTAGCTTTATCATTTCATAAGCAAAAAATTAGAGAAAATATATTAATTCAGGAAAACTTGGCTTATTAGGGAAATCGGGCCTTGTATAGTAGGCCAAGAAGTGCGTTCTGGCTATTAGGTACGACATATATATATATATATATATATATATATATATATATATATATATATATATATATATATATATATATATATATATATATATATATATATATATATATGTCGTACCTAGTAGCCAGAACGCACTTCTCAACCTACTATGCAAGGCCCGATTTGCCTAATAAGCCAAGTTTTCCTGAATTAATATATTTTCTCTAATTTTTTTCTTATGAAATGATAAAACTGTTCATTTCATTATGTATGAGTTAAGTTCTTTTCATTTGAGTTAAAACTAATGTAGATATATAACCGAACCTAACCAACCCTAAAATGGTTAACATAAATTGATTGGAATATGTAAGTGGACGCTCAGTTAGTGTTACTGTAATTTATATGGTTAACTTTTGAATGACATAGTTTCCCCTCATTGTCACATTTTTTGTTACTATTTCGCTGTTCATTCTCACTCTCTCTGAATCCCGTGGACTAATTGTGCTCACGAGTGTTTGTTTAAGGTACGGTAACCATAGGCTTTTCACACAATAATTTGCAACTATTTAAGAAGAAACATTTCTAAAGATTATCTAAGTTTCTAATAAATATTCTTTTTCCTAACATACAAGTCAATCACACAGTACCTAACTTCAGTCAGAAACACTTTTCTTACTATATCTCGCAACGTCTTTTGCATATATATCCTATCTTAAAAAATAACAATTTTAATTCATAACTGGCAACCCCCCTCCCCTCCAGAGCTTTCAAGGCCACCAAACGTCATTCCTTTCCCTTAACCTCTCCCAACTTATCTTTTGCACCAATACACAAACTAGGGGGCTTTATTGCTGAGTGGACGTCGCTCCCGACTCGTAATCCTAGCTCATTCGATCCCCTGGTGATGGCACAAACGGAAATCAGCAGAGTTTCTATCATTCTGATGCCCTCTGTTACTTAGCAGTAAATATGTAAATGAGCGTTAGACAGCTGTTGCGGGCTGCTTCCTGGGTGTGTCTGTGTGTGTGGAATTTTTTTTTATTAGTTATTAATAATTGATTGATTGGCAGTTGAGAGGCGGGCCGAAAGAGCAGAGCTCAACCCTCGCAAGCACAACTAGGTGAACACAACTAGATAAATACTAACAAACCACGATCTCGTACAATCCACTACACACACAACCCGACCTCCCCCCCCAACTCCCTAAATCACTCTACCTAAGTCATTAAAAAATTAAAACAAATCAATTAATACACCAAAAATACTAACTATAAATAAAGGAACCAAATTTGAGACATACAGCGACTCCAGCGTGGTCTAGTCGGAAGAGAACGTGTTCTAATCTGGATAGATTGCGATCGAGCCTGTCGGAACGGGTGTTTAACTGCAGGGCACAAATATTTGTGTGTCCCCTCCTGTAGCTGCCTCTGTTTCGACAAGTTTCCTGGATAGCTGGAATTGACCTGGCCCTTGGAAAGTGGGGAAGGGGTGAAATCCGTTGGGCCCACGGATGGATACCTTGGATCCATGGACTTAGGGCAGGTCTAATCACCTGGGATTCGAACCCACGGTGGGGATAAGGGAGGAGATATGGGGAGGGGAAGGGGAAGGATGTTTCCTGGAACCAAACCTCACATAAACCCGGACACTCACACACACACACACCCTCACCCGAACACTCACAGGGGCACTCACACTCACACACACCCATAGACTGTGATAAGGGAGACCATCTGAGGGGACACAGATGGCCTCGTGGACCCACAGGCATAACCGGACACACACGCAACCGGACTCACACACTCACACGGACACTCACAGGGATAAACACACACACAGACACACATCCATAGACACAAACTGTGATAAGGGAGACCATCTGAGGGGACACAGATGGCCTCGTGGACCCACAGGCATAACCGGACACACACGCAACCGGACTCTCACACACTCACACGGACACTCACAGGGATAAACACACACATAGACACAAACTGTGATAAGGGAGACCATCTGAGGGGACACAGATGGCCTCCTGGACCCACAGGTATATGTCAATATTTAAATATACATACATATTTATAAATATAACATATTTTTAAAAATAAATAAATAAAATAAAATATATATATATATATATATATATATATATATATATATATATATATATATATATATATATATATATATATATATATATACATATATATATATGTCGTACCTAGTAGCCAGAACGCACTTCTCAGCCTACTATGCAAGGCCCGATTTGCCTAATAGGCCAAGTTTTCATGAAATAATTGTTTTTCGACTACCTAACCTACCTAACCTAACCTAACCTAACTTTTTTCGGGTACCTACCCTAACCTAACCTATAAAGATAGGTTAGGTTAGGTTAGGTCGGGTTGGTTAGGTTCGGTCATATATCTAAGTTAATTTTAACTCCAATAAAAAAAAATTGACCTCATACATAATGAAATGGGTAGCTTTATCATTTCATAAGCAAAAAATTAGAGAAAATATATTAATTCAGGAAAACTTGGCTTATTAGGGAAATCGGGCCTTGTATAGTAGGCCAAGAAGTGCGTTCTGGCTATTAGGTACGACATATATATATATATATATATATATATATATATATATATATATATATATATATATATATATATATATATATATATGTCGTACCTAGTAGCCAGAACTCACTTCTCAGCCTACTATTCAAGGCCCGATTTGCCTAATAAGCCAAGTTTTCCTGAATTAATATATTTACTATAATTTTTTTCTCATGAAATGATAAAGCAACCCTTTTCTCTATGTATGAGGTCAATTTTTTTTTATTGGAGTTAAAATTAACGTAGATATATGACCGAACCTAACCAACCCTACCTAACCTAACCTAACCTATATTTATAGGTAAGGTTAGGTTAGGTAGCCAAAAAAAGCTAGGTTAGGTTAGGTTAGGTAGGTTAGGTAGACGAAAAAACATTAATTCATGAAAACTTGGCTTATTAGGCAAATCGGGCCTTGAATAGTAGGCTGAGAAGTGCGTTCTGGCTATTAGGTACGACATATATATATATATATATATATATATATATATATATATATATATATATATATATATATATATATATATATATATATATATATATATATATATATATATATATATATATATATATATATATGTCGTACCTAGTAGCCAGAACGCACTTCTCAACCTACTATGCAAGGCCCGATTTGCCTAATAAGCCAAGTTTTCCTGAATTAATATATTTTCTCTAATTTTTTTCTTATGAAATGATAAAACTGTTCATTTCATTATGTATGAGTTAAGTTCTTTTCATTTGAGTTAAAACTAATGTAGATATATAACCGAACCTAACCAACCCTAAAATGGTTAACATAAATTGATTGGAATATGTATGTGGACGCTCAGTTAGTGTTACTGTAATTTATATGGTTAACTTTTGAATGACATAGTTTCCCCTCATTGTCACATTTTTTGTTACTATTTCGCTGTTCATTCTCACTCTCTCTGAATCCCGTGGACTAATTGTGCTCACGAGTGTTTGTTTAAGGTACGGTAACCATAGGCTTTTCACACAATAATTTGCAACTATTTAAGAAGAAACATTTCTAAAGATTATCTAAGTTTCTAATAAATATTCTTTTTCCTAACATACAAGTCAATCACACAGTACCTAACTTCAGTCAGAAACACTTTTCTTACTATATCTCGCAACGTCTTTTGCATATATATCCTATCTTAAAAAATAACAATTTTAATTCATAACTGGCAACCCCCCTCCCCTCCAGAGCTTTCAAGGCCACCAAACGTCATTCCTTTCCCTTAACCTCTCCCAACTTATCTTTTGCACCAATACACAAACTAGGGGGCTTTATTGCTGAGTGGACGTCGCTCCCGACTCGTAATCCTAGCTCATTCGATCCCCTGGTGATGGCACAAACGGAAATCAGCAGAGTTTCTATCATTCTGATGCCCTCTGTTACTTAGCAGTAAATATGTAAATGAGCGTTAGACAGCTGTTGCGGGCTGCTTCCTGGGTGTGTCTGTGTGTGTGGAATTTTTTTTTATTAGTTATTAATAATTGATTGATTGGCAGTTGAGAGGCGGGCCGAAAGAGCAGAGCTCAACCCTCGCAAGCACAACTAGGTGAACACAACTAGATAAATACTAACAAACCACGATCTCGTACAATCCACTACACACACAACCCGACCTCCCCCCCCAACTCCCTAAATCACTCTACCTAAGTCATTAAAAAATTAAAACAAATCAATTAATACACCAAAAATACTAACTATAAATAAAGGAACCAAATTTGAGACATACAGCGACTCCAGCGTGGTCTAGTCGGAAGAGAACGTGTTCTCATCTGGATAGATTGCGATCGAGCCTGTCGGAACGGGTGTTTAACTGCAGGGCACAAATATTTGTGTGTCCCCTCCTGTAGCTGCCTCTGTTTCGACAAGTTTCCTGGATAGCTGGAATTGACCTGGCCCTTGGAAAGTGGGGAAGGGGTGAAATCCGTTGGGCCCACGGATGGATACCTTGGATCCATGGACTTAGGGCAGGTCTAATCACCTGGGATTCGAACCCACGGTGGGGATAAGGGAGGAGATATGGGGAGGGGAAGGGGAAGGATGTTTCCTGGAACCAAACCTCACATAAACCCGGACACTCACACACACACACACCCTCACCCGAACACTCACAGGGGCACTCACACTCACACACACCCATAGACTGTGATAAGGGAGACCATCTGAGGGGACACAGATGGCCTCGTGGACCCACAGGCATAACCGGACACACACGCAACCGGACTCACACACTCACACGGACACTCACAGGGATAAACACACACACAGACACACATCCATAGACACAAACTGTGATAAGGGAGACCATCTGAGGGGACACAGATGGCCTCGTGGACCCACAGGCATAACCGGACACACACGCAACCGGACTCTCACACACTCACACGGACACTCACAGGGATAAACACACACATAGACACAAACTGTGATAAGGGAGACCATCTGAGGGGACACAGATGGCCTCCTGGACCCACAGGTATATATCAATATTTAAATATACATACATATTTATAAATATAACATATTTTTAAAAAATAAATAAATAAAATAAAATATATATATATATATATATATATATATATATATATATATATATATATATATATATATATATATATACATATATATATATGTCGTACCTAGTAGCCAGAACGCACTTCTCAGCCTACTATGCAAGGCCCGATTTGCCTAATAGGCCAAGTTTTCATGAAATAATTGTTTTTCGACTACCTAACCTACCTAACCTAACCTAACCTAACTTTTTTCGGGTACCTAACCTAACCTAACCTATAAAGATAGGTTAGGTTAGGTTAGGTCGGGTTGGTTAGGTTCGGTCATATATCTAAGTTAATTTTAACTCCAATAAAAAAAAATTGACCTCATACATAATGAAATGGGTAGCTTTATCATTTCATAAGCAAAAAATTAGAGAAAATATATTAATTCAGGAAAACTTGGCTTATTAGGGAAATCGGGCCTTGTATAGTAGGCCAAGAAGTGCGTTCTGGCTATTAGGTACGACATATATATATATATATATATATATATATATATATATATATATATATATATATATATATATATATATATATATATATATATATATATATGTCGTACCTAGTAGCCAGAACTCACTTCTCAGCCTACTATTCAAGGCCCGATTTGCCTAATAAGCCAAGTTTTCCTGAATTAATATATTTACTATAATTTTTTTCTTATGAAATGATAAAGCAACCCTTCTTCTATGTATGAGGTCAATTTTTTTTTATTGGAGTTAAAATTAACGTAGATATATGACCGAACCTAACCAACCCTACCTAACCTAACCTAACCTATATTTATAGGTAAGGTTAGGTTAGGTAGCCAAAAAAAGCTAGGTTAGGTTAGGTTAGGTAGGTTAGGTAGACGAAAAAACATTAATTCATGAAAACTTGGCTTATTAGGCAAATCGGGCCTTGAATAGTAGGCTGAGAAGTGCGTTCTGGCTATTAGGTACGACATATATATATATATATATATATATATATATATATATATATATATATATATATATATATATATATATATATATATATATATATATATGTCGTACCTAGTAGCCAGAACGCACTTCTCAACCTACTATGCAAGGCCCGATTTGCCTAATAAGCCAAGTTTTCCTGAATTAATATATTTTCTCTAATTTTTTTCTTATGAAATGATAAAACTGTTCATTTCATTATGTATGAGTTAAGTTCTTTTCATTTGAGTTAAAACTAATGTAGATATATAACCGAACCTAACCAACCCTAAAATGGTTAACATAAATTGATTGGAATATGTATGTGGACGCTCAGTTAGTGTTACTGTAATTTATATGGTTAACTTTTGAATGACATAGTTTCCCCTCATTGTCACATTTTTTGTTACTATTTCGCTGTTCATTCTCACTCTCTCTGAATCCCGTGGACTAATTGTGCTCACGAGTGTTTGTTTAAGGTACGGTAACCATAGGCTTTTCACACAATAATTTGCAACTATTTAAGAAGAAACATTTCTAAAGATTATCTAAGTTTCTAATAAATATTCTTTTTCCTAACATACAAGTCAATCACACAGTACCTAACTTCAGTCAGAAACACTTTTCTTACTATATCTCGCAACGTCTTTTGCATATATATCCTATCTTAAAAAATAACAATTTTAATTCATAACTGGCAACCCCCCTCCCCTCTAGAGCTTTCAAGGCCACCAAACGTCATTCCTTTCCCTTAACCTCTCCCAACTTATCTTTTGCACCAATACACAAACTAGGGGGCTTTATTGCTGAGTGGACGTCGCTCCCGACTCGTAATCCTAGCTCATTCGATCCCCTGGTGATGGCACAAACGGAAATCAGCAGAGTTTCTATCATTCTGATGCCCTCTGTTACTTAGCAGTAAATATGTAAATGAGCGTTAGACAGCTGTTGCTGGCTGCTTCCTGGGTGTGTCTGTGTGTGTGGAATTTTTTTTTATTAGTTATTAATAATTGATTGATTGGCAGTTGAGAGGCGGGCCGAAAGAGCAGAGCTCAAACCTCGCAAGCACAACTAGGTGAACACAACTAGATAAATACTAACAAACCACGATCTCGTACAATCCACTACACACACAACCCGACCTCCCCCCCCAACTCCCTAAATCACTCTACCTAAGTCATTAAAAAATTAAAACAAATCAATTAATACACCAAAAATACTAACTATAAATAAAGGAACCAAATTTGAGACATACAGCGACTCCAGCGTGGTCTAGTCGGAAGAGAACGTGTTCTCATCTGGATAGATTGCGATCGAGCCTGTCGGAACGGGTGTTTAACTGCAGGGCACAAATATTTGTGTGTCCCCTCCTGTAGCTGCCTCTGTTTCGACAAGTTTCCTGGATAGCTGGAATTGACCTGGCCCTTGGAAAGTGGGGAAGGGGTGAAATCCGTTGGGCCCACGGATGGATACCTTGGATCCATGGACTTAGGGCAGGTCTAATCACCTGGGATTCGAACCCACGGTGGGGATAAGGGAGGAGATATGGGGAGGGGAAGGGGAAGGATGTTTCCTGGAACCAAACCTCACATAAACCCGGACACTCACACACACACACACCCTCACCCGAACACTCACAGGGGCACTCACACTCACACACACCCATAGACTGTGATAAGGGAGACCATCTGAGGGGACACAGATGGCCTCGTGGACCCACAGGCATAACCGGACACACACGCAACCGGACTCACACACTCACACGGACACTCACAGGGATAAACACACACACAGACACACATCCATAGACACAAACTGTGATAAGGGAGACCATCTGAGGGGACACAGATGGCCTCGTGGACCCACAGGCATAACCGGACACACACGCAACCGGACTCTCACACACTCACACGGACACTCACAGGGATAAACACACACATAGACACAAACTGTGATAAGGGAGACCATCTGAGGGGACACAGATGGCCTCCTAGACCCACAGGTATATATCAATATTTAAATATACATACATATTTATAAATATAACATATTTTTAAAAAATAAATAAATAAAATAATATATATATATATATATATATATATATATATATATATATATATATATATATATATATATATATGTCGTACCTAGTAGCCAGAACGCACTTCTCAGCCTACTATGCAAGGCCCGATTTGCCTAATAGGCCAAGTTTTCATGAAATAATTGTTTTTCGACTACCTAACCTACCTAACCTAACCTAACCTAACTTTTTTCGGGTACCTAACCTAACCTAACCTATAAAGATAGGTTAGGTTAGGTTAGGTCGGGTTGGTTAGGTTCGGTCATATATCTAAGTTAATTTTAACTCCAATAAAAAAAAATTGACCTCATACATAATGAAATGGGTAGCTTTATCATTTCATAAGCAAAAAATTAGAGAAAATATATTAATTCAGGAAAACTTGGCTTATTAGGGAAATCGGGCCTTGTATAGTAGGCCAAGAAGTGCGTTCTGGCTATTAGGTACGACATATATATATATATATATATATATATATATATATATATATATATATATATATATATATATATATATATATATATATATATATATATATATATATATATATATATATATATGTCGTACCTAGTAGCCAGAACGCACTTCTCAACCTACTATGCAAGGCCCGATTTGCCTAATAAGCCAAGTTTTCCTGAATTAATATATTTTCTCTAATTTTTTTCTTATGAAATGATAAAACTGTTCATTTCATTATGTATGAGTTAAGTTCTTTTCATTTGAGTTAAAACTAATGTAGATATATAACCGAACCTAACCAACCCTAAAATGGTTAACATAAATTGATTGGAATATGTAAGTGGACGCTCAGTTAGTGTTACTGTAATTTATATGGTTAACTTTTGAATGACATAGTTTCCCCTCATTGTCACATTTTTTGTTACTATTTCGCTGTTCATTCTCACTCTCTCTGAATCCCGTGGACTAATTGTGCTCACGAGTGTTTGTTTAAGGTACGGTAACCATAGGCTTTTCACACAATAATTTGCAACTATTTAAGAAGAAACATTTCTAAAGATTATCTAAGTTTCTAATAAATATTCTTTTTCCTAACATACAAGTCAATCACACAGTACCTAACTTCAGTCAGAAACACTTTTCTTACTATATCTCGCAACGTCTTTTGCATATATATCCTATCTTAAAAAATAACAATTTTAATTCATAACTGGCAACCCCCCTCCCCTCTAGAGCTTTCAAGGCCACCAAACGTCATTCCTTTCCCTTAACCTCTCCCAACTTATCTTTTGCACCAATACACAAACTAGGGGGCTTTATTGCTGAGTGGACGTCGCTCCCGACTCGTAATCCTAGCTCATTCGATCCCCTGGTGATGGCACAAACGGAAATCAGCAGAGTTTCTATCATTCTGATGCCCTCTGTTACTTAGCAGTAAATATGTAAATGAGCGTTAGACAGCTGTTGCTGGCTGCTTCCTGGGTGTGTCTGTGTGTGTGGAATTTTTTTTTATTAGTTATTAATAATTGATTGATTGGCAGTTGAGAGGCGGGCCGAAAGAGCAGAGCTCAAACCTCGCAAGCACAACTAGGTGAACACAACTAGATAAATACTAACAAACCACGATCTCGTACAATCCACTACACACACAACCCGACCTCCCCCCCCAACTCCCTAAATCACTCTACCTAAGTCATTAAAAAATTAAAACAAATCAATTAATACACCAAAAATACTAACTATAAATAAAGGAACCAAATTTGAGACATACAGCGACTCCAGCGTGGTCTAGTCGGAAGAGAACGTGTTCTCATCTGGATAGATTGCGATCGAGCCTGTCGGAACGGGTGTTTAACTGCAGGGCACAAATATTTGTGTGTCCCCTCCTGTAGCTGCCTCTGTTTCGACAGGTTTCCTGGATAGCTGGAATTGACCTGGCCCTTGGAAAGTGGGGAAGGGGTGAAATCCGTTGGGCCCACGGATGGATACCTTGGATCCATGGACTTAGGGCAGGTCTAATCACCTGGGATTCGAACCCACGGTGGGGATAAGGGAGGAGATATGGGGAGGGGAAGGGGAAGGATGTTTCCTGGAACCAAACCTCACATAAACCCGGACACTCACACACACACACACCCTCACCCGAACACTCACAGGGGCACTCACACTCACACACACCCATAGACTGTGATAAGGGAGACCATCTGAGGGGACACAGATGGCCTCGTGGACCCACAGGCATAACCGGACACACACGCAACCGGACTCACACACTCACACGGACACTCACAGGGATAAACACACACACAGACACACATCCATAGACACAAACTGTGATAAGGGAGACCATCTGAGGGGACACAGATGGCCTCGTGGACCCACAGGCATAACCGGACACACACGCAACCGGACTCTCACACACTCACACGGACACTCACAGGGATAAACACACACATAGACACAAACTGTGATAAGGGAGACCATCTGAGGGGACACAGATGGCCTCCTGGACCCACAGGTATATATCAATATTTAAATATACATACATATTTATAAATATAACATATTTTTAAAAAATAAATAAATAAAATAAAATATATATATATATATATATATATATATATATATATATATATATATATATATATATATATATATATGTCGTACCTAGTAGCCAGAACGCACTTCTCAGCCTACTATGCAAGGCCCGATTTGCCTAATAGGCCAAGTTTTCATGAAATAATTGTTTTTCGACTACCTAACCTACCTAACCTAACCTAACCTAACTTTTTTCGGGTACCTAACCTAACCTAACCTATAAAGATAGGTTAGGTTAGGTTAGGTCGGGTTGGTTAGGTTCGGTCATATATCTAAGTTAATTTTAACTCCAATAAAAAAAAATTGACCTCATACATAATGAAATGGGTAGCTTTATCATTTCATAAGCAAAAAATTAGAGAAAATATATTAATTCAGGAAAACTTGGCTTATTAGGGAAATCGGGCCTTGTATAGTAGGCCAAGAAGTGCGTTCTGGCTATTAGGTACGACATATATATATATATATATATATATATATATATATATATATATATATATATATATATATATATATATATATATATATATATATATATATATGTCGTACCTAGTAGCCAGAACGCACTTCTCAACCTACTATGCAAGGCCCGATTTGCCTAATAAGCCAAGTTTTCCTGAATTAATATATTTTCTCTAATTTTTTTCTTATGAAATGATAAAACTGTTCATTTCATTATGTATGAGTTAAGTTCTTTTCATTTGAGTTAAAACTAATGTAGATATATAACCGAACCTAACCAACCCTAAAATGGTTAACATAAATTGATTGGAATATGTAAGTGGACGCTCAGTTAGTGTTACTGTAATTTATATGGTTAACTTTTGAATGACATAGTTTCCCCTCATTGTCACATTTTTTGTTACTATTTCGCTGTTCATTCTCACTCTCTCTGAATCCCGTGGACTAATTGTGCTCACGAGTGTTTGTTTAAGGTACGGTAACCATAGGCTTTTCACACAATAATTTGCAACTATTTAAGAAGAAACATTTCTAAAGATTATCTAAGTTTCTAATAAATATTCTTTTTCCTAACATACAAGTCAATCACACAGTACCTAACTTCAGTCAGAAACACTTTTCTTACTATATCTCGCAACGTCTTTTGCATATATATCCTATCTTAAAAAATAACAATTTTAATTCATAACTGGCAACCCCCCTCCCCTCTAGAGCTTTCAAGGCCACCAAACGTCATTCCTTTCCCTTAACCTCTCCCAACTTATCTTTTGCACCAATACACAAACTAGGGGGCTTTATTGCTGAGTGGACGTCGCTCCCGACTCGTAATCCTAGCTCATTCGATCCCCTGGTGATGGCACAAACGGAAATCAGCAGAGTTTCTATCATTCTGATGCCCTCTGTTACTTAGCAGTAAATATGTAAATGAGCGTTAGACAGCTGTTGCTGGCTGCTTCCTGGGTGTGTCTGTGTGTGTGGAATTTTTTTTTATTAGTTATTAATAATTGATTGATTGGCAGTTGAGAGGCGGGCCGAAAGAGCAGAGCTCAAACCTCGCAAGCACAACTAGGTGAACACAACTAGATAAATACTAACAAACCACGATCTCGTACAATCCACTACACACACAACCCGACCTCCCCCCCCAACTCCCTAAATCACTCTACCTAAGTCATTAAAAAATTAAAACAAATCAATTAATACACCAAAAATACTAACTATAAATAAAGGAACCAAATTTGAGACATACAGCGACTCCAGCGTGGTCTAGTCGGAAGAGAACGTGTTCTCATCTGGATAGATTGCGATCGAGCCTGTCGGAACGGGTGTTTAACTGCAGGGCACAAATATTTGTGTGTCCCCTCCTGTAGCTGCCTCTGTTTCGACAGGTTTCCTGGATAGCTGGAATTGACCTGGCCCTTGGAAAGTGGGGAAGGGGTGAAATCCGTTGGGCCCACGGATGGATACCTTGGATCCATGGACTTAGGGCAGGTCTAATCACCTGGGATTCGAACCCACGGTGGGGATAAGGGAGGAGATATGGGGAGGGGAAGGGGAAGGATGTTTCCTGGAACCAAACCTCACATAAACCCGGACACTCACACACACACACACCCTCACCCGAACACTCACAGGGGCACTCACACTCACACACACCCATAGACTGTGATAAGGGAGACCATCTGAGGGGACACAGATGGCCTCGTGGACCCACAGGCATAACCGGACACACACGCAACCGGACTCACACACTCACACGGACACTCACAGGGATAAACACACACACAGACACACATCCATAGACACAAACTGTGATAAGGGAGACCATCTGAGGGGACACAGATGGCCTCGTGGACCCACAGGCATAACCGGACACACACGCAACCGGACTCTCACACACTCACACGGACACTCACAGGGATAAACACACACATAGACACAAACTGTGATAAGGGAGACCATCTGAGGGGACACAGATGGCCTCCTGGACCCACAGGTATATATCAATATTTAAATATACATACATATTTATAAATATAACATATTTTTAAAAAATAAATAAATAAAATAAAATATATATATATATATATATATATATATATATATATATATATATATATATATGTCGTACCTAGTAGCCAGAACGCACTTCTCAGCCTACTATGCAAGGCCCGATTTGCCTAATAGGCCAAGTTTTCATGAAATAATTGTTTTTCGACTACCTAACCTACCTAACCTAACCTAACCTAACTTTTTTCGGGTACCTAACCTAACCTAACCTATAAAGATAGGTTAGGTTAGGTTAGGTCGGGTTGGTTAGGTTCGGTCATATATCTAAGTTAATTTTAACTCCAATAAAAAAAAATTGACCTCATACATAATGAAATGGGTAGCTTTATCATTTCATAAGCAAAAAATTAGAGAAAATATATTAATTCAGGAAAACTTGGCTTATTAGGGAAATCGGGCCTTGTATAGTAGGCCAAGAAGTGCGTTCTGGCTATTAGGTACGACATATATATATATATATATATATATATATATATATATATATATATATATATATATATATATATATATATATATATATATATATATATATATATATATATATATATATATATATATATATATGTCGTACCTAGTAGCCAGAACGCACTTCTCAACCTACTATGCAAGGCCCGATTTGCCTAATAAGCCAAGTTTTCCTGAATTAATATATTTTCTCTAATTTTTTTCTTATGAAATGATAAAACTGTTCATTTCATTATGTATGAGTTAAGTTCTTTTCATTTGAGTTAAAACTAATGTAGATATATAACCGAACCTAACCAACCCTAAAATGGTTAACATAAATTGATTGGAATATGTAAGTGGACGCTCAGTTAGTGTTACTGTAATTTATATGGTTAACTTTTGAATGACATAGTTTCCCCTCATTGTCACATTTTTTGTTACTATTTCGCTGTTCATTCTCACTCTCTCTGAATCCCGTGGACTAATTGTGCTCACGAGTGTTTGTTTAAGGTACGGTAACCATAGGCTTTTCACACAATAATTTGCAACTATTTAAGAAGAAACATTTCTAAAGATTATCTAAGTTTCTAATAAATATTCTTTTTCCTAACATACAAGTCAATCACACAGTACCTAACTTCAGTCAGAAACACTTTTCTTACTATATCTCGCAACGTCTTTTGCTTATATATCCTATCTTAAAAAATAACAATTTTAATTCATAACTGGCAACCCCCCTCCCCTCCAGAGCTTTCAAGGCCACCAAACGTCATTCCTTTCCCTTAACCTCTCCCAAATTATCTTTTGCACCAATACACAAACTAGGGGGCTTTATTGCTGAGTGGACGTCGCTCCCGACTCGTAATCCTAGCTCATTCGATCCCCCGGTGATGGCACAAACGGAAATCAGCAGAGTTTCTATCATTCTGATGCCCTCTGTTACTTAGCAGTAAATATGTAAATGAGCGTTAGACAGCTGTTGCGGGCTGCTTCCTGGGTGTGTGTGTGTGTCTGTGTGGAATTTTTTTTTATTAGTTATTAATAATTGATTGATTGGCAGTTGAGAGGAGGGCCGAAAGAGCAGAGCTCAACCCTCGCAAGCACAACTAGGTGAACACAACTAGATAAATACTAACAAACCACGATCTCGTACAATCCACTACACACACAACCCGACCTCCCCCCCCCCAACTCCCTAAATCACTCTACCTAAGTCATTAAAAAATTAAAACAAATCAATTAATACACCAAAAATACTAACTATAAATAAAGGAACCAAATTTGAGACATACAGCGACTCCAGCGTGGTCTAGTCGGAAGAGAACGTGTTCTCATCTGGATAGATTGCGATCGAGCCTGTCGGAACGGGTGTGTAACTGCAGGGCACAAATATTTGTGTGTCCCCTCCTGTAGCTGCCTCTGTTTCGACAGGTTTCCTGGATAGCTGGAATTGACCTGGCCCTTGGAAAGTGGGGAAGGGGTGAAATCCGTTGGGCCCACGGATGGATACCTTGGATCCATGGACTTAGGGCAGGTCTAATCACCTGGGATTCGAACCCACGGTGGGAATAAGGGAGGAGATATGGGGAGGGGAAGGGGAAGGATGTTCCCTGGAACCAAACCTCACATAAACCCGGACACTCACACACACACACACACACCCTCACCCGAACACTCACAGGGGCACTCACACTCACACACACCCATAGACTGTGATAAGGGAGACCATCTGAGGGGACACAGATGGCCTCGTGGACCCACAGGCATAACCGGACACACACGCAACCGGACTCACACACTCACACGGACACTCACAGGGATAAACACACACACAGACACACATCCATAGACACAAACTGTGATAAGAGAGACCATCTGAGGGGACACAGATGGCCTCGTGGACCCACAGGCATAACCGGACACACACGCAACCGGACTCTCACACACTCACACGGACACTCACAAGGATAAACACACACATAGACACAAACTGTGATAAGGGAGACCATCTGAGGGGACACAGATGGCCTCCTGGACCCACAGGTATATATCAATATTTAAATATACATACATATTTATAAATATAACATATTTTTAAAAAATAAATAAATAAAATAAAATATATATATATATATATATATATATATATATATATATATGTCGTACCTAGTAGCCAGAACGCACTTCTATGCCTACTATGCAAGGCCCAATTTGCCTAATAAGCCAAGTTTTCATGAATTAATTGTTTTTCGACTACCTAACCTACCTAACCTAACCCAACCCAACTTTTTCGGCTACCTAACCTAACCTAACTTATAAAGATAGGTTAGGTTAGGTTAGGTAGGGTTGGTTAGGTTCGGTCAAATATCTACGTTAATTTTAACTGCAATAAAAAAAATTGACCTCATACGTAATGAAATGGGTAGCTTTATCATTTCATAAGAAAAAAATTAGAGAAAATATATTAATTCAGGAAAACTTGGCTTATTAGGCAAATCGGGCCTTGCATAGTAGGCTGAGAAGTGCATTCTGGCTACTAGGTACGACATATATATATATATATATATATATATATATATATATATATATATATATGTCGTACCTAGTAGCCAGAACGCACTTCTCAACCTACTATGCAAGGCCCGATTTGCCTAATAAGCCAAGTTTTTCTGAATTAATATATTTTCTCTAATTTTTTTCTTATGAAATGATAAAACTGTTCATTTCATTATGTATGAGTTAAGTTCTTTTCATTTGAGTTAAACTAATGTAGATATATAACCGAACCTAACCAACCCTAAAATGGTTAACATAAATTGATTGGAATATGTATGTGGACGCTCAGTTAGTGTTACTGTAATTTATATAGTTAACGTTTGAATGACATAGTTTCCCCTCATTGTCACATTTTTTGTTACTATTTCGCTGTTCATTCTCACTCTCTCTGAATCCCGTGGACTAATTGTGCTCACGAGTGTTTGTTTAAGGTACGGTAACCATAGGCTTTTCACACAATAATTTGCAACTATTTAAGAAGAAACATTTCTAAAGATTATCTAAGTTTCTAATAAATATTCTTTTTCCTAACATACAAGTCAATCACACAGTACCTAAATTCAGTCAGAAACACTTTTCTTACTATATCTCGCAACGTCTTTTGCATATATATCCTATCTTAAAAAATAACAATTTTAATTCATAACTGGCAACCCCCCTCCCCTCCAGAGCTTTCAAGGCCACCAAACGTCATTCCTTTCCCTTAACTTCTCCCAACTTATCTTTTGCACCAATACACAAACTAGGGGGCTTTATTGCTGAGTGGACGTCGCTCCCGACTCGTAATCCTAGCTCATTCGATCCCCCGGTGATGGCACAAACGGAAATCAGCAGAGTTTCTATCATTCTGATGCCCTCTGTTACTTAGCAGTAAATATGTAAATGAGCGTTAGACAGCTGTTGCGGGCTGCTTCCTGGGTGTGTCTGTGTGTGTGGAATTGTTTTTTATTAGTTATTAATAATTGATTGATTGGCAGTTGAGAGGCGGGCCGAAAGAGCAGAGCTCAACCCTCGCAAGCACAACTAGGTGAACACAACTAGATAAATACTAACAAACCACGATCTCGTACAATCCACTACACACACAACCCGACCTCCCCCCCAACTCCCTAAATCACTCTACCTAAGTCATTAAAAAATTAAAACAAATCAATTAATACACCAAAAATACTAACTATAAATAAAGGAACCAAATTTGAGACATACAGCGACTCCAGCGTGGTCTAGTCGGAAGAGAACGTGTTCTCATCTGGATAGATTGCGATCGAGCCTGTCGGAACGGGTGTGTAACTGCAGGGCACAAATATTTGTGTGTCCCCTCTTGTAGCTGCCTCTGTTTCGACAGGTTTCCTGGATAGCTGGAATTGACCTGGCCCTTGGAAAGTGGGGAAGGGGTGAAATCCGTTGGGCCCACGGATGGATACCTTGGATCCATGGACTTAGGGCAGGTCTAATCACCTGGGATTCGAACCCACGGTGGGAATAAGGGAGGAGATATGGGGAGGGGAAGGGGAAGGATGTTTCCTGGAACCAAACCTCACATAAACCCGGACACTCACACACACACACACCCTCACCCGAACACTCACAGGGGCACTCACACTCACACACACCCATAGACTGTGATAAGGGAGACCATCTGAGGGGACACAGATGGCCTCGTGGACCCACAGGCATAACCGGACACACACGCAACCGGACTCACACACTCACACGGACACTCACAGGGATAAACACACACACAGACACACATCCATAGACACAAACTGTGATAAGGGAGACCATCTGAGGGGACACAGATGGCCTCGTGGACCCACAGGCATAACCGGACACACACGCAACCGGACTCTCACACACTCACACGGACACTCACAGGGATAAACACACACATAGACACAAACTGTGATAAGGGAGACCATCTGAGGGGACACAGATGGCCTCCTGGACCCACAGGTATATATCAATATTTAAATATACATACATATTTATAAATATAACATATTTTTAAAAAATAAATAAATAAAATAAAATCTATATATATATATATATATATATATATATATATATATATATATATATATAAATATATATATATATATATATATATATATATATATATATATATATATATATATATAAATATATATATATATATATATATATATATATATATATATATATATATATATATATATATATATATATATATATATATATATATATATATATGTCGTACCTAGTAGCCAGAACGCACTTCTCAACCTACTATGCAAGGCCCGATTTGCCTAATAAGCCAAGTTTTCTTGAATTAATATATTTTCTCTAATTTTTTTCTTATGAAATGATAAAACTGTTCATTTCATTATGTATGAGTTAAGTTATTTTCATTTGAGTTAAAACTAATGTAGATATATAACCGAACCTAACCAACCCTAAAATGGTTAACATAAATTGATTGGAATATGTATGTGGACGCTCAGTTAGTGTTACTGTAATTTATATGGTTAACGTTTGAATGACATAGTTTCCCCTCATTGTCACATTTTTTGTTACTATTTCGCTGTTCATTCTCACTCTCTCTGAATCCCGTGGACTAATTGTGCTCACGAGTGTTTTTTTAAGGTACGGTAACCATAGGCTTTTCACACAATAATTTGCAACTATTTAAGAAGAAACATTTCTAAAGATTATCTAAGTTTCTAATAAATATTCTTTTTCCTAACATACAAGTCAATCACACAGTACCTAAATTCAATCAGAAACACTTTTCTTACTATATCTCGCAACGTCTTTTGCATATATATCCTATCTTAAAAAATAACAATTTTAATTCATAACTGGCAACCCCCCTCCCCTCCAGAGCTTTCAAGGCCACCAAACGTCATTCCTTTCCCTTAACCTCTCCCAACTTATCTTTTGCACCAATACACAAACTAGGGGGCTTTATTGCTGAGTGGACGTCGCTCCCGACTCGTAATCCTAGCTCATTCGATCCCCCGGTGATGGCACAAACGGAAATCAGCAGAGTTTCTATCATTCTGATGCCCTCTGTTACTTAGCAGTAAATATGTAAATGAGCGTTAGACAGCTGTTGCGGGCTGCTTCCTGGGTGTGTCTGTGTGTGTGGAATTTTTTTTTATTAGTTATTAATAATTGATTGATTGGCAGTTGAGAGGCGGGCCGAAAGAGCAGAGCTCAACCCTCGCAAGCACAACTAGGTGAACACAACTAGATAAATACTAACAAACCACGATCTCGTACAATCCACTACACACACAACCCGACCTCCCCCCCAACTCCCTAAATCACTCTACCTAAGTCATTAAAAAATTAAAACAAATCAATTAATACACCAAAAATACTAACTATAAATAAAGGAACCAAATTTGAGACATACAGCGACTCCAGCGTGGTCTAGTCGGAAGAGAACGTGTTCTCATCTGGATAGATTGCGATCGAGCCTGTCGGAACGGGTGTGTAACTGCAGGGCACAAATATTTGTGTGTCCCCTCCTGTAGCTGCCTCTGTTTCGACAGGTTTCCTGGATAGCTGGAATTGACCTGGCCCTTGGAAAGTGGGGAAGGGGTGAATCCGTTGGGCCCACGGATGGATACCTTGGATCCATGGACTTAGGGCAGGTCTAATCACCTGGGATTCGAACCCACGGTGGGAATAAGGGAGGAGATATGGGGAGGGGAAGGGGAAGGATGTTTCCTGGAACCAAACCTCACATAAACCCGGACACTCACACACACACACACACCCTCACCCGAACACTCACAGGGGCACTCACACTCACACACACCCATAGACTGTGATAAGGGAGACCATCTGAGGGGACACAGATGGCCTCGTGGACCCACAGGCATAACCGGACACACACGCAACCGGACTCACACACTCACACGGACACTCACAGGGATAAACACACACACAGACACACATCCATAGACACAAACTGTGATAAGGGAGACCATCTGAGGGGACACAGATGGCCTCCTGGACCCACAGGTATATATCAATATTTAAATATACATACATATTTATAAATATAACATATTTTTAAAAAATAAATAAATAAAATAAAATATATATATATATATATATATATATATATATATATATATATATATATATATATATATATATATATATATATATATATATATATATATGTCGTACCTAGTAGCCAGAACGCACTTCTCGGCCTACTATGCAGGGCCCGATTTGCCTAATAAGCCAAGTTTTCCTGAAATAATATATTTTCTCTAATTTTTTTTCTTATGAAATGATAAAGCTAAACATTTCATTATGTTTGAGGACATTTTTTTTTAATTGGAGTTAAAATTAAAGTAGATATATGACCGAACCTAACCAACCCTACCTAACCTAACCTAACCTATCTTTATAGGTTTGGTTAGGTTAGGTAGCCGAAAAAGTTAGGTTAGGTTAGGTTAGGTAAGTTAGGTAGTCGAAAAACAATTAATTCTTGAAAACTTGGCTTATTAGGCAAATCGGGCCTTGCATAGTAGGCTGAGTAGGGCGTTCTGGCTACTAGGTACGACATATATATATATATATATATATATATATATATATATATATATATATATATATATATATATATATATGTCGTACCTAGTAGCCAGAACTCACTTCTCAACCTACTATGCAAGGCCCGATTTGCCTAATAAGCCAAGTTTTCCTGAATTAATATATTTTCTCTAATTTTTTTCTTATGAAATGATAAAACTGTTCATTTCATTATGTATGAGTTAAGTTCTTTTCATTTGAGTTAAAACTAATGTAGATATATAACCGAACCTAACCAACCCTAAAATGGTTAACATAAATTGATTGGAATATGTATGTGGACGCTCAGTTAGTGTTACTGTAATTTATATGGTTAACGTTTGAATGACATAGTTTCCCCTCATTGTCACATTTTTTGTTACTATTTCGCTGTTCATTCTCACTCTCTCTGAATCCCGTGGACTAATTGTGCTCACGAGTGTTTGTTTAAGGTACGGTAACCATAGGCTTTTCACACAATAATTTGCAACTATTTAAGAAGAAACATTTCTAAAGATTATCTAAGTTTCTAATAAATATTCTTTTTCCTAACATACAAGTCAATCACACAGTACCTAAATTCAGTCAGAAACACTTTTCTTACTATATCTCGCAACGTCTTTTGCATATATATCCTATCTTAAAAAATAACAATTTTAATTCATAACTGGCAACCCCCCTCCCCTCCAGAGCTTTCAAGGCCACCAAACGTCATTCCTTTCCCTTAACCTCTCCCAACTTATCTTTTGCACCAATACACAAACTAGGGGGCTTTATTGCTGAGTGGACGTCGCTCCCGACTCGTAATCCTAGCTCATTCGATCCCCCGGTGATGGCACAAACGGAAATCAGCAGAGTTTCTATCATTCTGATGCCCTCTGTTACTTAGCAGTAAATATGTAAATGAGCGTTAGACAGCATTTGCGGGCTGCTTCCTGGGTGTGTGTATGTGTCTGTGTGTGTGGATTTTTTTTTTATTAGTTATTAATAATTGATTGATTGGCAGTTGAGAGGCGGGCCGAAAGAGCAGAGCTCAACCCTCGCAAGCACAACTAGGTGAACACAACTAGATAAATACTAACAAACCACGATCTCGTACAATCCACTACACACACAACCCGACCTCCCCCCCAACTCCCTAAATCACTCTACCTAAGTCATTAAAAAATTAAAACAAATCAATTAATACACCAAAAATACTAACTATAAATAAAGAAACCAAATTTGAGACATACAGCGACTCCAGCGTGGTCTAGTCGGAAGAGAACGTGTTCTCATCTGGATAGATTGCGATCGAGCCTGTCGGAACGGGTGTGTAACTGCAGGGCACAAATATTTGTGTGTCCTCTCCTGTAGCTGCCTCTGTTTCGACAGGTTTCCTGGATAGCTGGAATTGACCTGGCCCTTGGAAAGTGGGGAAGGGGTGAAATCCGTTGGGCCCACGGATGGATACCTTGGATCCATGGACTTAGGGCAGGTCTAATCACCTGGGATTCGAACCCACGGTGGGAATAAGGGAGGAGATATGGGGAGGGGAAGGGGAAGGATGTTTCCTGGAACCAAACCTCACATAAACCCGGACACTCACACACACACACACCCTCACCCGAACACTCACAGGGGCACTCACACTCACACACACCCATAGACTGTGATAAGGGAGACCATCTGAGGGGACACAGATGGCCTCGTGGACCCACAGGCATAACCGGACACACACGCAACCGGACTCACACACTCACACAGACACTCACAGGGATAAACACACACACAGACACACATCCATAGACACAAACTGTGATAAGGGAGACCATCTGAGGGGACACAGATGGCCTCGTGGACCCACAGGCATAACCGGACACACACGCAACCGGACTCTCACACACTCACACGGACACTCACAGGGATAAACACACACATAGACACTAACTGTGATAAGATAGACCATCTGAGGGGACACAGATGGCCTCCTGGACCCACAGGTATATATCAATATTTAAATATACATACATATTTATAAATATAACATATTTTTCAAAAATAAGTAAATAAAATAAAATATATATATATATATATATATATATATATATATATATATATATATATATATATATATATATATATATATATATATATGTCGTACCTAGTAGCCAGAACGCACTTCTCAACCTACTATGCAAGGCCCGATTTGCCTAATAAGCCAAGTTTTCCTGAATTAATATATTTTCTCTAATTTTTTTCTTATGAAATGATAAAACTGTTCATTTCATTATGTATGAGTTAAGTTCTTTTCATTTGAGTTAAAACTAATGTAGATATATAACCGAACCTAACCAACCCTAAAATGGTTAACATAAATTGATTGGAATATGTATGTGGACGCTCAGTTAGTGTTACTGTAATTTATATGGTTAACGTTTGAATGACATAGTTTCCCCTCATTGTCACATTTTTTGTTACTATTTCGCTGTTCATTCTCACTCTCTCTGAATCCCGTGGACTAATTGTGCTCACGAGTGTTTGTTTAAGGTACGGTAACCATAGGCTTTTCACACAATAATTTGCAACTATTTAAGAAGAAACATTTCTAAAGATTATCTAAGTTTCTAATAAATATTCTTTTTCCTAACATACAAGTCAATCACACAGTACCTAACTTCAGTCAGAAACACTTTTCTTACTATATCTCGCAACGTCTTTTGCATATATATCCTATCTTAAAAAATAACAATTTTAATTCATAACTGGCAACCCCCCTCCCCTCCAGAGCTTTCAAGGCCACCAAACGTCATTCCTTTCCCTTAACCTCTCCCAAATTATCTTTTGCACCAATACACAAACTAGGGGGCTTTATTGCTGAGTGGACGTCGCTCCCGACTCGTAATCCTAGCTCATTCGATCCCCCGGTGATGGCACAAACGGAAATCAGCAGAGTTTCTATCATTCTGATGCCCTCTGTTACTTAGCAGTAAATATGTAAATGAGCGTTAGACAGCTGTTGCGGGCTGCTTCCTGGGTGTGTGTGTGTGGCTGTGTGTGTGGAATTTTTTTTTATTAGTTATTAATAATTGATTGATTGGCAGTTGAGAGGCGGGCCGAAAGAGCAGAGCTCAACCCTCGCAAGCACAACTAGGTGAACACAACTAGATAAATACTAACAAACCACGATCTCGTACAATCCACTACACACACAACCCGACCTCCCCCCCAACTCCCTAAATCACTCTACCTAAGTCATTAAAAAATTAAAACAAATCAATTAATACACCAAAAATACTAACTATAAATAAAGGAACCAAATTTGAGACATACAGCGACTCCAGCGTGGTCTAGTCGGAAGAGAACGTGTTCTCATCTGGATAGATTGCGATCGAGCCTGTCGGAACGGGTGTGTAACTGCAGGGCACAAATATTTGTGTGTCCCCTCCTGTAGCTGCCTCTGTTTCGACAGGTTTCCTGGATAGCTGGAATTGACCTGGCCCTTGGAAAGTGGGGAAGGGGTGAAATCCGTTGGGCCCACGGATGGATACCTTGGATCCATGGACTTAGGGCAGGTCTAATCATATGGGATTCGAACCCACGGAGGGAATAAGGGAGGAGATATGGGGAGGGGAAGGGGAAGGATGTTTCCTGGAACCAAACCTCACATAAACCCGGACACTCACACACACACACACCCTCACCCGAACACTCACAGGGGCACTCACACTCACACACACCCATAGACTGTGATAAGGGAGACCATCTGAGGGGACACAGATGGCCTCGTGGACCCACAGGCATAACCGGACACACACGCAACCGGACTCACACACTCACACGGACACTCACAGGGATAAACACACACACAGACACACATCCATAGACACAAACTGTGATAAGGGAGACCATCTGAGGGGACACAGATGGCCTCGTGGACCCACAGGCATAACCGGACACACACGCAACCGGACTCTCACACAATCACACGGACACTCACAGGGATAAACACACACATAGACACAAACTGTGATAAGGGAGACCATCTGAGGGGACACAGATGGCCTCCTGGACCCACAGGTATATATCAATATTTAAATATACATACATATTTATAAATATAACATATTTTTAAAAAATAAATAAATAAAATAAAATATATATATATATATATATATATATATATATATATATATATATATATATATATATATATATATATATATATATATATAAATATATATATATATATATATATATATATATATATATATATATATATATATATATATATATATATATATATATATATATATATATATATATATATGTCGTACCTAGTAGCCAGAACGCACTTCTCAACCTACTATGCAAGGCCCGATTTGCCTAATAAGCCAAGTTTTCCTGAATTAATATATTTTCTCTAATTTTTTTCTTATGAAATGATAAAACTGTTCATTTCATTATGTATGAGTTAAGTTCTTTTCATTTGAGTTAAAACTAATGTAGATATATAACCGAACCTAACCAACCCTAAAATGGTTAACATAAATTGATTGGAATATGTATGTGGACGCTCAGTTAGTGTTACTGTAATTTATATGGTTAACGTTTGAATGACATAGTTTCCCCTCATTGTCACATTTTTTGTTACTATTTCGCTGTTCATTCTCACTCTCTCTGAATCCCGTGGACTAATTGTGCTCACGAGTGTTTGTTTAAGGTACGGTAACCATAGGCTTTTCACACAATAATTTGCAACTATTTAAGAAGAAACATTTATAAAGATTATCTAAGTTTCTAATAAATATTCTTTTTCCTAACATACAAGTCAATCACACAGTACCTAAATTCAGTCAGAAACACTTTTCTTACTATATCTCGCAACGTCTTTTGCATATATATCCTATCTTAAAAAATAACAATTTTAATTCATAACTGGCAACCCCCCTCCCTTCCAGAGCTTTCAAGGCCACCAAACGTCATTCCTTTCCCTTAACCTCTCCCAACTTATCTTTTGCACCAATACACAAACTAGGGGGCTTTATTGCTGAGTGGACGTCGCTCCCGACTCGTAATCCTAGCTCATTCGATCCCCCGGTGATGGCACAAACGGAAATCAGCAGAGTTTCTATCATTCTGATGCCCTCTGTTACTTAGCAGTAAATATGTAAATGAGCGTTAGACAGCTGTTGCGGGCTGCTTCCTGGGTGTGTCTGTGTGTGTGGAATTTTTTATTATTAGTTATTAATAATTGATTGATTGGCAGTTGAGAGGCGGGCCGAAAGAGCAGAGCTCAACCCTCGCAAGCACAACTAGGTGAACACAACTAGATAAATACTAACAAACCACGATCTCGTACAATCCACTACACACACAACCCGACCTCCCCCCCAACTCCCTAAATCACTCTACCTAAGTCATTAAAAAATTAAAACAAATCAATTAATACACCAAAAATACTAACTATAAATAAAGGAACCAAATTTGAGACATACAGCGACTCCAGCGTGGTCTAGTCGGAAGAGAACGTGTTCTCATCTGGATAGATTGCGATCGAGCCTGTCGGAACGGGTGTGTAACTGCAGGGCACAAATATTTGTGTGTCCCCTCCTGTAGCTGCCTCTGTTTCGACAGGTTTCCTGGATAGCTGGAATTGACCTGGCCCTTGGAAAGTGGGGAAGGGGTGAAATCCGTTGGGCCCACGGATGGATACCTTGGATCCATGGACTTAGGGCAGGTCTAATCACCTGGGATTCGAACCCACGGTGGGAATAAGGGAGGAGATATGGGGAGGGGAAGGGGAAGGATGTTTCCTGGAACCAAACCTCACATAAACCCGGACACTCACACACACACACACCCTCACCCGAACACTCACAGGGGCACTCACACTCACACACACCCATAGACTGTGATAAGGGAGACCATCTGAGGGGACACAGATGGCCTCGTGGACCCACAGGCATAACCGGACACACACGCAACCGGACTCACACACTCACACGGACACTCACAGGGATAAACACACACACAGACACACATCCATAGACACAAACTGTGATAAGGGAGACCATCTGAGGGGACACAGATGGCCTCGTGGACCCACAGGCATAACCGGACACACACGCAACCGGACTCTCACACACTCACACGGACACTCACAGGGATAAACACACACATAGACACTAACTGTGATAAGATAGACCATCTGAGGGGACACAGATGGCCTCCTGGACCCACAGGTATATATCAATATTTAAATATACATACATATTTATAAATATAACATATTTTTCAAAAATAAATAAATAAAATAAAATATATATATATATATATATATATATATATATATATATATATATATATATATATATATATATATATATATATATATATATATATATATATATATATATATATATATATGTCGTACCTAGTAGCCAGAACGCACTTCTCAACCTACTATGCAAGGCCCGATTTGCCTAATAAGCCAAGTTTTCCTGAATTAATATATTTTCTCTAATTTTTTTCTTATGAAATGATTAAACTGTTCATTTCATTATGTATGAGTTAAGTTCTTTTCATTTGAGTTAAAACTAATGAAGATATATAACCGAACCTAACCAACCCTAAAATGGTTAACATAAATTGATTGGAATATGTATGTGGACGCTCAGTTAGTGTTACTGTAATTTATATGGTTAACGTTTGAATGACATAGTTTCCCCTCATTGTCACATTTTTTGTTACTATTTCGCTGTTCATTCTCACTCTCTCTGAATCCCGTGGACTAATTGTGCTCACGAGTGTTTGTTTAAGGTACGGTAACCATAGGCTTTTCACACAATAATTTGCAACTATTTAAGAAGAAACATTTATAAAGATTATCTAAGTTTCTAATAAATATTCTTTTTCCTAACATACAAGTCAATCACACAGTACCTAAATTCAGTCAGAAACACTTTTCTTACTATATCTCGCAACGTCTTTTGCATATATATCCTATCTTAAAAAATAACAATTTTAATTCATAACTGGCAACCCCCCTCCCTTCCAGAGCTTTCAAGGCCACCAAACGTCATTCCTTTCCCTTAACCTCTCCCAACTTATCTTTTGCACCAATACACAAACTAGGGGGCTTTATTGCTGAGTGGACGTCGCTCCCGACTCGTAATCCTAGCTCATTCGATCCCCCGGTGATGGCACAAACGGAAATCAGCAGAGTTTCTATCATTCTGATGCCCTCTGTTACTTAGCAGTAAATATGTAAATGAGCGTTAGACAGCTGTTGCGGGCTGCTTCCTGGGTGTGTCTGTGTGTGTGGAATTTTTTATTATTAGTTATTAATAATTGATTGATTGGCAGTTGAGAGGCGGGCCGAAAGAGCAGAGCTCAACCCTCGCAAGCACAACTAGGTGAACACAACTAGATAAATACTAACAAACCACGATCTCGTACAATCCACTACACACACAACCCGACCTCCCCCCCAACTCCCTAAATCACTCTACCTAAGTCATTAAAAAATTAAAACAAATCAATTAATACACCAAAAATACTAACTATAAATAAAGGAACCAAATTTGAGACATACAGCGACTACAGCGTGGTCTAGTCGGAAGAGAACGTGTTCTCATCTGGATAGATTGCGATCGAGCCTGTCGGAACGGGTGTGTAACTGCAGGGCACAAATATTTGTGTGTCCCCTCCTGTAGCTGCCTCTGTTTCGACAGGTTTCCTGGATAGCTGGAATTGACCTGGCCCTTGGAAAGTGGGGAAGGGGTGAAATCCGTTGGGCCCACGGATGGATACCTTGGATCCATGGACTTAGGGCAGGTCTAATCACCTGGGATTCGAACCCACGGTGGGAATAAGGGAGGAGATATGGGGAGGGGAAGGGGAAGGATGTTTCCTGGAACCAAACCTCACATAAACCCGGACACTCACACACACACACACCCTCACCCGAACACTCACAGGGGCACTCACACTCACACACACCCATAGACTGTGATAAGGGAGACCATCTGAGGGGACACAGATGGCCTCGTGGACCCACAGGCATAACCGGACACACACGCAACCGGACTCACACACTCACACGGACACTCACAGGGATAAACACACACACAGACACACATCCATAGACACAAACTGTGATAAGGGAGACCATCTGAGGGGACACAGATGGCCTCGTGGACCCACAGGCATAACCGGACACACACGCAACCGGACTCTCACACACTCACACGGACACTCACAGGGATAAACACACACATAGACACTAACTGTGATAAGATAGACCATCTGAGGGGACACAGATGGCCTCCTGGACCCACAGGTATATATCAATATTTAAATATACATACATATTTATAAATATAACATATTTTTCAAAAATAAATAAATAAAATAAAATATATATATATATATATATATATATATATATATATATATATATATATATATATATATATATATATATATATATATATATATATATATATATGTCGTACCTAGTAGCCAGAACGCACTTCTCAACCTACTATGCAAGGCCCGATTTGCCTAATAAGCCAAGTTTTCCTGAATTAATATATTTTCTCTAATTTTTTTCTTATGAAATGATTAAACTGTTCATTTCATTATGTATGAGTTAAGTTCTTTTCATTTGAGTTAAAACTAATGAAGATATATAACCGAACCTAACCAACCCTGAAATGGTTAACATAAATTGATTGGAATATGTATGTGGACGCTCAGTTAGTGTTACTGTAATTTATATGGTTAACGTTTGAATGACATAGTTTCCCCTCATTGTCACATTTTTTGTTACTATTTCGCTGTTCATTCTCACTCTCTCTGAATCCCGTGGACTAATTGTGCTCACGAGTGTTTGTTTAAGGTACGGTAACCATAGGCTTTTCACACAATAATTTGCAACTATTTAAGAAGAAACATTTCTAAAGATTATCTAAGTTTCTAATAAATATTCTTTTTCCTAACATACAAGTCAATCACACAGTACCTAACTTCAGTCAGAAACACTTTTCTTACTATATCTCGCAACGTCTTTTGCATATATATCCTATCTTAAAAAATAACAATTTTAATTCATAACTGGCAACCCCCCTCCCCTCCAGAGCTTTCAAGGCCACCAAACGTCATTCCTTTCCCTTAACCTCTCCCAAATTATCTTTTGCACCAATATACAAACTAGGGGGCTTTATTGCTGAGTGGACGTCGCTCCCGACTCGTAATCCTAGCTCATTCGATCCCCCGGTGATGGCACAAACGGAAATCAGCAGAGTTTCTATCATTCTGATGCCCTCTGTTACTTAGCAGTAAATATGTAAATGAGCGTTAGACAGCTGTTGCGGGCTGCTTGCTGGGTGTGTGTGTGTGTCTGTGTGTGTGGAATTTTTTTTTATTAGTTATTAATAATTGATTGATTGGCAGTTGAGAGGCGGGCCGAAAGAGCAGAGCTCAACCCTCGCAAGCACAACTAGGTGAACACAACTAGATAAATACTAACAAACCACGATCTCGTACAATCCACTACACACACAACCCGACCTCCCCCCCAACTCCCTAAATCACTCTACCTAAGTCATTAAAAAATTAAAACAAATCAATTAATACACCAAAAATACTAACTATAAATAAAGGAACCAAATTTGAGACATACAGCGACTCCAGCGTGGTCTAGTCGGAAGAGAACGTGTTCTCATCTGGATAGATTGCGATCGAGCCTGTCGGAACGGGTGTGTAACTGCAGGGCACAAATATTTGTGTGTCCCCTCCTGTAGCTGCCTCTGTTTCGACAGGTTTCCTGGATAGCTGGAATTGACCTGGCCCTTGGAAAGTGGGGAAGGGGTGAAATCCGTTGGGCCCACGGATGGATACCTTGGATCCATGGACTTAGGGCAGGTCTAATCATATGGGATTCGAACCCACGGAGGGAATAAGGGAGGAGATATGGGGAGGGGAAGGGGAAGGATGTTTCCTGGAACCAAACCTCACATAAACCCGGACACTCACACACACACACACCCTCACCCGAACACTCACAGGGGCACTCACACTCACACACACCCATAGACTGTGATAAGGGAGACCATCTGAGGGGACACAGATGGCCTCGTGGACCCACAGGCATAACCGGACACACACGCAACCGGACTCACACACTCACACGGACACTCACAGGGATAAACACACACACAGACACACATCCATAGACACAAACTGTGATAAGGGAGACCATCTGAGGGGACACAGATGGCCTCGTGGACCCACAGGGATAACCGGACACACACGCAACCGGACTCTCACACACTCACACGGACACTCACAGGGATAAACACACACATAGACACAAACTGTGATAAGGGAGACCATCTGAGGGGACACAGATGGCCTCCTGGACCCACAGGTATATATCAATATTTAAATATACATACATATTTATAAATATAACATATTTTTAAAAAATAAATAAATAAAATAAAAAATATATATATATATATATATATATATATATATATATATATATATATATATATATATATATATATATATATATATATATATATGTCGTACCTAGTAGCCAGAACGCACTTCTCAACCTACTATGCAAGGCCCGATTTGCCTAATAAGCCAAGTTTTCCTGAATTAATATATTTTCTCTAATTTTTTTCTTATGAAATGATTAAACTGTTCATTTCATTATGTATGAGTTAAGTTCTTTTCATTTGAGTTAAAACTAATGAAGATATATAACCGAACCTAACCAACCCTAAAATGGTTAACATAAATTGATTGGAATATGTATGTGGACGCTCAGTTAGTGTTACTGTAATTTATATGGTTAACGTTTGAATGACATAGTTTCCCCTCATTGTCACATTTTTTGTTACTATTTCGTTGTTCATTCTCACTCTCTCTGAATCCCGTGGACTAATTGTGCTCACGAGTGTTTGTTTAAGGTACGGTAACCATAGGCTTTTCACACAATAATTTGCAACTATTTAAGAAGAAACATTTCTAAAGATTATCTAAGTTTCTAATAAATATTCTTTTTCCTAACATACAAGTCAATCACACAGTACCTAACTTCAGTCAGAAACACTTTTCTTACTATATCTCGCAACGTCTTTTGCATATATATCCTATCTTAAAAAATAACAATTTTAATTCATAACTGGCAACCCCCCTCCCTTCCAGAGCTTTCAAGGCCACCAAACGTCATTCCTTTCCCTTAACCTCTCCCAACTTATCTTTTGCACCAATACACAAACTAGGGGGCTTTATTGCTGAGTGGACGTCGCTCCCGACTCGTAATCCTAGCTCATTCGATCCCCCGGTGATGGCACAAACGGAAATCAGCAGAGTTTCTATCATTCTGATGCCCTCTGTTACTTAGCAGTAAATATGTAAATGAGCTTTAGACAGCTGTTGCGGGCTGCTTCCTGGGTGTGTCTGTGTGTGTGGAATTTTTTTTTATTAGTTATTAATAATTGATTGATTGGCAGTTGAGAGGCGGGCCGAAAGAGCAGAGCTCAACCCTCGCAAGCACAACTAGGTGAACACAACTAGATAAATACTAACAAACCACGATCTCGTACAATCCACTACACACACAACCCGACCTCCCCCCCAACTCCCTAAATCACTCTACCTAAGTCATTAAAAAATTAAAACAAATCAATTAATACACCAAAAATACTAACTATAAATAAAGGAACCAAATTTGAGACATACAGCGACTCCAGCGTGGTCTAGTCGGAAGAGAACGTGTTCTCATCTGGATAGATTGCGATCGAGCCTGTCGGAACGGGTGTGTAACTGCAGGGCACAAATATTTGTGTGTCCCCTCCTGTAGCTGCCTCTGTTTCGACAGGTTTCCTGGATAGCTGGAATTGACCTGGCCCTTGGAAAGTGGGGAAGGGGTGAAATCCGTTGGGCCCACGGATGGATACCTTGGATCCATGGACTTAGGGCAGGTCTAATCATATGGGATTCGAACCCACGGAGGGAATAAGGGAGGAGATATGGGGAGGGGAAGGGGAAGGATGTTTCCTGGAACCAAACCTCACATAAACCCGGACACTCACACACACACACACCCTCACCCGAACACTCACAGGGGCACTCACACTCACACACACCCATAGACTGTGATAAGGGAGACCATCTGAGGGGACACAGATGGCCTCGTGGACCCACAGGCATAACCGGACACACACGCAACCGGACTCACACACTCACACGGACACTCACAGGGATAAACACACACACAGACACACATCCATAGACACAAACTGTGATAAGGGAGACCATCTGAGGGGACACAGATGGCCTCGTGGACCCACAGGGATAACCGGACACACACGCAACCGGACTCTCACACACTCACACGGACACTCACAGGGATAAACACACACATAGACACAAACTGTGATAAGGGAGACCATCTGAGGGGACACAGATGGCCTCCTGGACCCACAGGTATATATCAATATTTAAATATACATACATATTTATAAATATAACATATTTTTAAAAAATAAATAAATAAAATAAAAAATATATATATATATATATATATATATATATATATATATATATATATATATATATATATATATATATATATATATATTGTGACGGTAACGCGTTGGTGTTCGGCTGTTTAAGGCTAGGGGTATGGCCTCGTCACATAGTTATAAAAAAAATAGAAAAACTGGAACTTCGTCTGTGGTAAGGTAAGGAGAAGACACACAAAACACAAGTAAACTTTAACAATGAAATTTTAATTACGTTAAATAAATCAAAACATGAAAATAATGCACAAACAAATATGTATAATAAAATCAATCAATCAAAATAATAAGAATACTTAAATGACACAATGAAAAGTTACGTTAAGGCAAAATAACAAGTGCAATACAAAAGGTAAGTGGGAGGTGCTGGAATATTGGCTTAAAGCCACCACCTCTCTCAGTACACGCTAGAGTCTAGCTGGGAGGAGTGCTGGCTACGAAAGCACGGAACATTCTGAGGACTGATGTTGGGGCGACCCCAGACATCAGGTAGTATTGGGGGGCGAGTGCAGGTGCAGCCAGACCGGTGACCAATCAGCGGAGTCGTAGCGATCAACGGGTAGTTTGGTGGTTGGAGTTCGAACAGGTGGCTGGCTGTATACGTTTCTGCTCACCCTGGCAAGCCTTGCTGGTGGTGTGTCGTTGTTGGACATTTCTTCCATAGTCTTTTTATATAATTGTGAAGACGTAATTTTGGAGGGAAGAGCAGGCTCAATCTCTTGAAGGAGATTATCGTCACAACTCTCCCCCGAAGCCTGCGGTTCTGGAAGAAGTACGTCGTTATGTGGTGGAGTAATGGATGGAGTTGCTTCTACTTCATAAACTCTGGAGAGGGCATCGGCTATGGTGTTGTCAGAACCCTTGATATAGCGGATCTCCAGGTTGAAGTCTTGTAAATACAGAGCCCATCGTAGAAGACGCTGGTTGGTGAATTGGGCTTGATGTAGGAAGCGGAGAGGGTTGTGGTCTGAGAAGATGGTGGTAGACCTGGCGCCTTGTAGGTACGGAGCGAAGTGTTGGAGGTTCAGGACGATGGATAGTAGCTCCTTTTCAATAGTGCTGTAGTTCCTCTGGTGTGGTTTCAGTTTGTAGCTGTAGTAGCCGACAGGTAGAACCTCCTCGCCTCGTAGTTGCATCAGGACACCACCAACGCCGGTACCACTGGCGTCGACATGAAGGACGAAAGGCTTGGTGATATCTGGAGAGGCGAGAATGGGGTTAGAACAGAGGAGGAATTTGAGTTGTTCAAAAGCAACGGTTTGCTGCATGGTCCAATTATACCGTTGCTTGGGACTGGTTAATAGAATTAGAGGTGTGGCGACTGTACTGAAATTCCTCACAAACCTACGGTAGTAAGAGGCAAGACCAAGGAAGCGCAGGAGCTGCTTCCTGGTGGTAGGCTGTGGATACTGTAGGATGGCTTGAGTGTGTGAGTCTAACGGAGCTATGCTGCCACTCCCAATAACATGACCCAGATAACGCACTTTACCTTTCGCGAAAGTGGACTTGCCCAGGTTGATGGTGAGGCCGGCTGTCAGGAGCTTGGAGAACAGACGTCGCAGCTGGAGCAGATGTTCACTCCAGGAGTTGGAGGCTACGACGATATCGTCCAGGTAGGCGTATGTGTTATCCAAGCCCTGGATGACACGGTTGACAGCTCTTTGAAAGGTGGCCGGGGCATTACATAGTCCGAAAGGAAGGCGTTCATATCTGAAAAGTCCAAAAGGAGTGATGAAGGCAGATATTTCTTTAGCGCGCTCCGTTAGACACACTTGATAGTACCCCTTAAGCAAGTCCACTTGGGACAAGTACTGGGCACTACCAATGGCATCAAGGATGTCATCTATCCTTGGCAAAGGGTAAGCATCCTTGACAGTGACAGAGTTCAGTTTTCGATAGTCAGTGCACAACCGCACCTTACCTTGGGGTTTGGGCACCAAGATACAAGGCGAGGCCCAGGGGGACTCACAAGGTGTAGCCAGTCCATGGTCCAAGAGGTACTGCACCTCAGCACGCATGACTTCCTTCTTGCTCGGGCTGATTCGGTAGAAGGGTTGACGAATCGGCCGGGTGTCGGGGAGCAGTTGGATGTCGTGCTGGGTAACATTACACTCTTGGGGATCATCTCTGAACAACTCTTGATGTTCTCTGAAGATCTTGACGAGAGGTGCACTATGATTATCCTGAAAGTATTTGGGAAGATCATTAAGGATTTCGGAATTAGAAAGCGCTGACTCCTTGTCAGTGCTTTCGGGAGGAGAAGCTGGGAAGGTCTCACTGTGGATGTAGGGTTCTGTGAATGTGGAATAGTTAGTCAAGACAGTGGGAGGAGTACCATTATATTGCTTCAGGAGGTTGACGTGGCACAGCTGGGTCTTCCGCCGCCTATCTGGAGTCTCTATCACATAATTATTATTATTCCTGCACTCTTTGACGCAGTAGGGTCCTGAAAATCTGTTTTGTAAAGGTGAACCTGGGATAGGGAAATAAGCAAGGACGAAGTCTCCCGGCTTGAATTTTCTTACTTTGCTGGTCTGGTCGTAATGAGTCTTCATTCTCACCTGGGCTTTCAATAGATTATCATGGGCAAAGCGGTGGACTCTCTCTAGAATGTGCTGAAGGTTTTGAAGAAACTGGGGCACATTCTGATGCTCACTGAAGGTGGCATCTCTGAGAGAGTCTTTGAAAGCCTTAAGGGGAGTACGGCACTTACGGCCGTAGAGCATCTCATAAGGAGATACTCCTAGGGACTCATTGGGGAGACTTCTGAAAATACACATTATTAGGTCAATCTGCTTATCCCAATCCTTTGAGGTTTCACTACAAAACTTTTTCAAGAGTGCTTTGATGGTCTGATGACTACGTTCAAGAGAACCCTGTGAAGCAGGATGATAGGGGCTGGACAATACCTGTTTGATGTTGAACTCCTCCAGTGTCCTTTTGAAGAGATCACTGGTGAAGTTGGTGCCACAGTCACTTTGAATCTCCCTGGGAAATCCGTATTGAGTAAAGATCTTCAATAGATGTTTGATAACCGTAGCAGCCGTGATGTTCTTCACTGGAACTGCTATGGGAAATCTGGTGGTAGGACACAGGATGGTTAGGATGTAGGCGTTACCTGAACTGGTCCGAGGTAAAGGACCAACACAGTCTATTATGAGTCTGTGGAAAGGTTCCGCAGGCACCTGTATGGGAATCAGTGGTGCTCTGGGAATGGAGACGTTCGGTTTGCCTGCCATCTGACATGTATGACACTGTTTTACGTACTGTTTGACGTTGTTTACCATACCTGGCCAGTAGTAGTCTTGACGAATCCCATGGTAAGTCTTGTTGAAGCCGTAGTGGGAGAATGCTCCATGGGCCAGGTGTAGAATAGTGGGCCGCAGGCTGGTGGGAATCACAAGTTGTTCGGTGTTGGCCCAATCGTCCTCCTCCTTCAGTTTACTGGGTCTATATCTGCGGTAGAGTAAGTCGTTCTCTAGGAAGAACCCAGGAATACTGTCGGGTTGAGTCTCAGCCTGGAAAAACAATGGTGTTAAAGTAAGATCTTCCCTCTGCAACTTACGGAACTCCAACTTGGTCAGATGCGGGGGTAGTTTCTGAGGGTCTTGAGGGACAGCGGTAGCAGTAGAGTCAGCTGGCTGTGGACGTGCGGCTTGTGCACGGGTGGTCACGAGAACCGGAGGAGAAACTTCATCACTCTCTTGAACCTCTGCTGGAACATACTCAAGAATAGGGTTACTTGGCACAGAGTTACACACCTGGGGTTTGTCCATGACGATCAGGTTGGTCGGTTGCAGGTCTTCTGCCAAGTCGTTGCCTAGGAGAAGTTGCACTCCAGGCATGGGAAAAGGCTTTTCCCTGACGGCGACTTGGACTTCCCCGTTCACGTAGGGACAATCCAGGTGGACTCTGGCGAGAGGGTATGGAGTGGTAGCAGTGAGGTCAGTGATGAAGACGGTTTCTCCGGTGTAGACGATGTTGGGCACAGCCGACTTCAAGATGATCGATTGTAGAGCCGCTGTGTCCCTCAAGATCTTCAATTTGAAACGTCCCTCCGGATTTGAACCGTTGGCAGAGACAGTTCCAGTATACAGGTGGTTACTGAAAAGAGAAAGATCATTAACATCAACACCAACATTCATCACAGGCTTACCGGACTTAGGAGGAGTTGGTTTGGGTCGTTGTTGGTCAGTGGTTCCCTTGTATTGAGACTTACCACATTTGTCTATGGTATGTCCATAGAGTCTACAATATTTGCAGTACAGTTGTGAACCAGCTTGATCGGGGCTCACCTTCTCGTAACTGTACCACGACTTCTTACTGGAGGATGGTTCAGGTGTCAGCCGGTGGATGAGGCTGTAAGTGTCAGCCGACTTAGCACACTTCAGGTAGTCGGTTTCTTCTTTATCTGCTAAGTAGAGGCGGACAGGAGGCGGCACACGTCTCAAGAATTCTTCAACAAGCATCAGGTTGACGAGTTCTGTAAAAGTAGAGACATGTGCTGCTTCCAGCCATTTCATGAAATACCTCCGTTTCGTGTTAGCAAACTCGAGGAAGGTAGTGGTACTTGCCTTCAGGTGGTCACGGAATTTCCTTCTATAACTTTCAGTAGAGAGGAGGTAGGCGTCCAACACTGCTTGTTTCAGAGTGTAGTAGTCATTCTCAGACGCCAAAGTACTGAGTGTGACTGCAGCTCTACCTGTAAGATGGACTCTGAGAAGTGTGGCCCATTGTTCGACAGGCCAACTGAGTTGATTAGCAAGGGTTTCAAAGGTGGTAAAGAACACATCAACTTCTGCTTCTACAAAGGATGGCATTAACTTACTTGCATGTGATATATTAAAACTGACGGGAAGATTGGCAGTAGCTTGCTGGCGTTGAGCGAGGTGTGAAGTTTCCAACGTGTATTCCCGTTGACGACACTCAAGAACCAGAGTCGCTTGCTGCTTGTCATGTTCGCGTTGTATTTCCAACTCGCGTTGTTTGGTTTCAAGCTGTACTCGTTCACGTTCACGGAGTAATGCGACCTCGCGTTCGTGTTCTTCTCTCCTCAAAGCAGCTTCGCGTTCTTGTTCGTCTCTCCTCAAAGCAGCTTCGCGTTCTTGTTCGTCTCTCCTCAAAGCAGCTTCGCGTTCTTGTTCTTCTCTTCGTATGGCAGCTGCTCGTTCTTGTTGTTCGAGGGCTTCCCTTTGCTGTTCGCGGGCTTCCCTTTGCTGCTCACGTTCAATCTTAGCCAGCTCTAGTTTAAGTTTCATCGTTGCCAAGTCAGTTTTATCTGCAATATAGTAAGTTTCATGAGTTTCAGAGTCTATCTTACCTTGCTCTAAATAGTAATCCAGCAACAGGTTGTGTAGGTCATTTTTGTTGGCTTGGTAGGGAACTTCTAGTTGATACTCATGTGCAAGAGTTTGTAGTTCAGTCCTCTTGGCACGACTTAAAGTTCCTATTTCACCTGCTGGATTTGCACGGAAAGTTTGGAGACGAAACATGGTGAAATTAGCAAATAAAGGTACACGAATGTTCAATAATGAAATGTCAGAAACAGGACAACGTGGCAACTGGTACCTATCCTGTGTGATCTTTAACAATTAACGTTAAGTGAAAGATATTAAACGGTTAAATTAAAGCAAGGGCGCAGGAAATCTTGTACCCGGTACTCATGTAAGAGAATAAGGGCAAGAAAATCCTACTAACAAATGAAACAAAGTTTCGAAAACAAATGAAACAGTTAAATGCTTCAAAAGTAAAATTGGTAGTCCAAGGATGTAGGCATACCTTGCCAAGTCTCTATAGGACATAAAGCAAGTTTTTCCCACTGAATTTAATATGATACTTACAGAATTAGCGAACTTTTGTGCTCTGAAAAAATAAGCTAATTCCCTACCGTTGTATGTATCATCCTCTCTGACTGACGTGTAGGGGTGCGAGGTGTCAACTGGTGACGAGAACTGCTGCTGAGGTCCCAATTCAGCAACTAAAGTTCGAGCTAGAGGAACTATGGCCCTCTTTGTCCTCCTACAGTCAGATTGCAGAAGATTGGGTACTCTTGACCCGGGGCAGACCACAGTACCAGGGTACCAATATGATGATCTGTCAGAATGAGAAATATTCAAGGGACATAGATGGTAAATACGAGTAATAACATGGAGGGAGAGATGACCAATTAAGAGTATGACTGAGGCCTACAGTCACCACGTAATCCAAAGTTGTCTCACCTTCACTATATGTTACTCTCGTAATGCACAATACACCGCACCTTATAAAAAATGAAATTGAATGAAAAATAGTAAAGCTACGTTAACAAAGTTAAATACGCTTACCATAAATTACCACTTGGCACCAGTACCTGAGTGAAGCTCCTAGGACAGGCCCCCATATAACTTGTGACGGTAACGCGTTGGTGTTCGGCTGTTTAAGGCTAGGGGTATGGCCTCGTCACATAGTTATAAAAAAAATAGAAAAACTGGAACTTCGTCTGTGGTAAGGTAAGGAGAAGACACACAAAACACAAGTAAACTTTAACAATGAAATTTTAATTACGTTAAATAAATCAAAACATGAAAATAATGCACAAACAAATATGTATAATAAAATCAATCAATCAAAATAATAAGAATACTTAAATGACACAATGAAAAGTTACGTTAAGGCAAAATAACAAGTGCAATACAAAAGGTAAGTGGGAGGTGCTGGAATATTGGCTTAAAGCCACCACCTCTCTCAGTACACGCTAGAGTCTAGCTGGGAGGAGTGCTGGCTACGAAAGCACGGAACATTCTGAGGACTGATGTTGGGGCGACCCCAGACATCAGGTAGTATTGGGGGGCGAGTGCAGGTGCAGCCAGACCGGTGACCAATCAGCGGAGTCGTAGCGATCAACGGGTAGTTTGGTGGTTGGAGTTCGAACAGGTGGCTGGCTGTATACGTTTCTGCTCACCCTGGCAAGCCTTGCTGGTGGTGTGTCGTTGTTGGACATTTCTTCCATAGTCTTTTTATATAATTGTGAAGACGTAATTTTGGAGGGAAGAGCAGGCTCAATCTCTTGAAGGAGATTATCGTCACAATATATATATATATATATATATATATATATATATATATATATATATATATATATATATATATATGTCGTACCTAGTAGCCAGAACGCACTTCTCAACCTACTATGCAAGGCCCGATTTGCCTAATAAGCCAAGTTTTCCTGAATTAATATATTTTCTCTAATTTTTTTCTTATGAAATGATTAAACTGTTCATTTCATTATGTATGAGTTAAGTTCTTTTCATTTGAGTTAAAACTAATGAAGATATATAACCGAACCTAACCAACCCTAAAATGGTTAACATAAATTGATTGGAATATGTATGTGGACGCTCAGTTAGTGTTACTGTAATTTATATGGTTAACGTTTGAATGACATAGTTTCCCCTCATTGTCACATTTTTTGTTACTATTTCGCTGTTCATTCTCACTCTCTCTGAATCCCGTGGACTAATTGTGCTCACGAGTGTTTGTTTAAGGTACGGTAACCATAGGCTTTTCACACAATAATTTGCAACTATTTAAGAAGAAACATTTCTAAAGATTATCTAAGTTTCTAATAAATATTCTTTTTCCTAACATACAAGTCAATCACACAGTACCTAACTTCAGTCAGAAACACTTTTCTTACTATATCTCGCAACGTCTTTTGCATATATATCCTATCTTAAAAAATAACAATTTTAATTCATAACTGGCAACCCCCCTCCCCTCCAGAGCTTTCAAGGCCACCAAACGTCATTCCTTTCCCTTAACCTCTCCCAAATTATCTTTTGCACCAATACACAAACTAGGGGGCTTTATTGCTGAGTGGACGTCGCTCCCGACTCGTAATCCTAGCTCATTCGATCCCCCGGTGATGGCACAAACGGAAATCAGCAGAGTTTCTATCATTCTGATGCCCTCTGTTACTTAGCAGTAAATATGTAAATGAGCGTTAGACAGCTGTTGCGGGCTGCTTGCTGGGTGTGTGTGTGTGTCTGTGTGTGTGGAATTTTTTTTTATTAGTTATTAATAATTGATTGATTGGCAGTTGAGAGGCGGGCCGAAAGAGCAGAGCTCAACCCTCGCAAGCACAACTAGGTGAACACAACTAGATAAATACTAACAAACCACGATCTCGTACAATCCACTACACACACAACCCGACCTCCCCCCCAACTCCCTAAATCACTCTACCTAAGTCATTAAAAAATTAAAACAAATCAATTAATACACCAAAAATACTAACTATAAATAAAGGAACCAAATTTGAGACATACAGCGACTCCAGCGTGGTCTAGTCGGAAGAGAACGTGTTCTCATCTGGATAGATTGCGATCGAGCCTGTCGGAACGGGTGTGTAACTGCAGGGCACAAATATTTGTGTGTCCCCTCCTGTAGCTGCCTCTGTTTCGACAGGTTTCCTGGATAGCTGGAATTGACCTGGCCCTTGGAAAGTGGGGAAGGGGTGAAATCCGTTGGGCCCACGGATGGATACCTTGGATCCATGGACTTAGGGCAGGTCTAATCACCTGGGATTCGAACCCACGGTGGGAATAAGGGAGGAGATATGGGGAGGGGAAGGGGAAGGATGTTTCCTGGAACCAAACCTCACATAAACCCGGACACTCACACACACACACACCCTCACCCGAACACTCACAGGGGCACTCACACTCACACACACCCATAGACTGTGATAAGGGAGACCATCTGAGGGGACACAGATGGCCTCGTGGACCCACAGGCATAACCGGACACACACGCAACCGGACTCACACACTCACACGGACACTCACAGGGATAAACACACACACAGACACACATCCATAGACACAAACTGTGATAAGGGAGACCATCTGAGGGGACACAGATGGCCTCGTGGACCCACAGGCATAACCGGACACACACGCAACCGGACTCTCACACACTCACACGGACACTCACAGGGATAAACACACACATAGACACTAACTGTGATAAGATAGACCATCTGAGGGGACACAGATGGCCTCCTGGACCCACAGGTATATATCAATATTTAAATATACATACATATTTATAAATATAACATATTTTTCAAAAATAAATAAATAAAATAAAATATATATATATATATATATATATATATATATATATATATATATATATATATATATATATATATATATATATATATATATATATATATATATATATATATATATATATATATATATATATATGTCGTACCTAATAGCCAGAACGCACTTCTCAGCCTACTATTCAAGGCCCGATTTGCCTAATAAGCCAAGTTTTCATGAATTAATGTTTTTTCGTCTACCTAACCTACCTAACCTAACCTAACCTAGCTTTTTTTGGCTTCCTAACCTAACCTTACCTATAAATATAGGTTAGGTTAGGTTAGGTAGGGTTGGTTAGGTTCGGTCATATATCTACGTTAATTTTAACTCCAATAAAAAAAAATTGACCTCATACATAGAGAAAAGGGTTGCTTTATCATTTCATAAGAAAAAAATTATAGTAAATATATTAATTCAGGAAAACTTGGCTTATTAGGCAAATCGGGCCTTGAATAGTAGGCTGAGAAGTGAGTTCTGGCTACTAGGTACGACATATATATATATATATATATATATATATATATATATATATGTCGTACCTAGTAGCCAGAACGCACTTCTCAACCTACTATGCAAGGCCCGATTTGCCTAATAAGCCAAGTTTTCCTGAATTAATATATTTTCTCTAATTTTTTTCTTATGAAATGATAAAACTGTTCATTTCATTATGTATGAGTTAAGTTCTTTTCATTTGAGTTAAAACTAATGTAGATATATAACCGAACCTAACCAACCCTAAAATGGTTAACATAAATTGATTGGAATATGTATGTGGACGCTCAGTTAGTGTTACTGTAATTTATATGGTTAACGTTTGAATGACATAGTTTCCCCTCATTGTCACATTTTTTGTTACTATTTCGCTGTTCATTCTCACTCTCTCTGAATCCCGTGGACTAATTGTGCTCACGAGTGTTTGTTTAAGGTACGGTAACCATAGGCTTTTCACACAATAATTTGCAACTATTTAAGAAGAAACATTTCTAAAGATTATCTAAGTTTCTAATAAATATTCTTTTTCCTAACATACAAGTCAATCACACAGTACCTAACTTCAGTCAGAAACACTTTTCTTACTATATCTCGCAACGTCTTTTGCATATATATCCTATCTTAAAAAATAACAATTTTAATTCATAACTGGCAACCCCCCTCCCCTCCAGAGCTTTCAAGGCCACCAAACGTCATTCCTTTCCCTTAACCTCTCCCAAATTATCTTTTGCACCAATACACAAACTAGGGGGCTTTATTGCTGAGTGGACGTCGCTCCCGACTCGTAATCCTAGCTCATTCGATCCCCCGGTGATGGCACAAACGGAAATCAGCAGAGTTTCTATCATTCTGATGCCCTCTGTTACTTAGCAGTAAATATGTAAATGAGCGTTAGACAGCTGTTGCGGGCTGCTTGCTGGGTGTGTGTGTGTGTCTGTGTGTGTGGAATTTTTTTTTATTAGTTATTAATAATTGATTGATTGGCAGTTGAGAGGCGGGCCGAAAGAGCAGAGCTCAACCCTCGCAAGCACAACTAGGTGAACACAACTAGATAAATACTAACAAACCACGATCTCGTACAATCCACTACACACACAACCCGACCTCCCCCCCAACTCCCTAAATCACTCTACCTAAGTCATTAAAAAATTAAAACAAATCAATTAATACACCAAAAATACTAACTATAAATAAAGGAACCAAATTTGAGACATACAGCGACTCCAGCGTGGTCTAGTCGGAAGAGAACGTGTTCTCATCTGGATAGATTGCGATCGAGCCTGTCGGAACGGGTGTGTAACTGCAGGGCACAAATATTTGTGTGTCCCCTCCTTTAGCTGCCTCTGTTTCGACAGGTTTCCTGGATAGCTGGAATTGACCTGGCCCTTGGAAAGTGGGGAAGGGGTGAAATCCGTTGGGCCCACGGATGGATACCTTGGATCCATGGACTTAGGGCAGGTCTAATCATATGGGATTCGAACCCACGGAGGGAATAAGGGAGGAGATATGGGGAGGGGAAAGGGAAGGATGTTTCCTGGAACCAAACCTCACATAAACCCGGACACTCACACACACACACACCCTCACCCGAACACTCACAGGGGCACTCACACTCACACACACCCATAGACTGTGATAAGGGAGACCATCTGAGGGGACACAGATGGCCTCGTGGACCCACAGGCATAACCGGACACACACGCAACCGGACTCACACACTCACACGGACACTCACAGGGATAAACACACACACAGACACACATCCATAGACACAAACTGTGATAAGGGAGACCATCTGAGGGGACACAGATGGCCTCGTGGACCCACAGGCATAACTGGACACACACGCAACCGGACTCTCACACACTCACACGGACACTCACAGGGATAAACACACACATAGACACAAACTGTGATAAGGGAGACCATCTGAGGGGACACAGATGGCCTCCTGGACCCACAGGTATATATCAATATTTAAATATACATACATATTTATAAATATAACATATTTTTAAAAAATAAATAAATAAAATAAAATATATATATATATATATATATATATATATATATATATATATATATATATATATATATATATATATATATATATATATATATATATATATATGTCGTACCTAGTAGCCAGAACGCACTTCTCAACCTACTATGCAAGGCCCGATTTGCCTAATAAGCCAAGTTTTCCTGAATTAATATATTTTCTCTAATTTTTTTCTTATGAAATTATAAAACTGTTCATTTCATTATGTATGAGTTAAGTTCTTTTCATTTGAGTTAAAACTAATGTAGATATATAACCGAACCTAACCAACCCTAAAATGGTTAACATAAATTGATTGGAATATGTATGTGGACGCTCAGTTAGTGTTACTGTAATTTATATGGTTAACGTTTGAATGACATAGTTTCCCCTCATTGTCACATTTTTTGTTACTATTTCGCTGTTCATTCTCACTCTCTCTGAATCCCGTGGACTAATTGTGCTCACGAGTGTTTGTTTAAGGTACGGTAACCATAGGCTTTTCACACAATAATTTGCAACTATTTAAGAAGAAACATTTATAAAGATTATCTAAGTTTCTAATAAATATTCTTTTTCCTAACATACAAGTCAATCACACAGTACCTAAATTCAGTCAGAAACACTTTTCTTACTATATCTCGCAACGTCTTTTGCATATATATCCTATCTTAAAAAATAACAATTTTAATTCATAACTGGCAACCCCCCTCCCTTCCAGAGCTTTCAAGGCCACCAAACGTCATTCCTTTCCCTTAACCTCTCCCAACTTATCTTTTGCACCAATACACAAACTAGGGGGCTTTATTGCTGAGTGGACGTCGCTCCCGACTCGTAATCCTAGCTCATTCGATCCCCCGGTGATGGCACAAACGGAAATCAGCAGAGTTTCTATCATTCTGATGCCCTCTGTTACTTAGCAGTAAATATGTAAATGAGCGTTAGACAGCTGTTGCGGGCTGCTTCCTGGGTGTGTCTGTGTGTGTGGAATTTTTTTTTATTAGTTATTAATAATTGATTGATTGGCAGTTGAGAGGCGGGCCGAAAGAGCAGAGCTCAACCCTCGCAAGCACAACTAGGTGAACACAACTAGATAAATACTAACAAACCACGATCTCGTACAATCCACTACACACACAACCCGACCTCCCCCCCAACTCCCTAAATCACTCTACCTAAGTCATTAAAAAATTAAAACAAATCAATTAATACACCAAAAATACTAACTATAAATAAAGGAACCAAATTTGAGACATACAGCGACTCCAGCGTGGTCTAGTCGGAAGAGAACGTGTTCTCATCTGGATAGATTGCGATCGAGCCTGTCGGAACGGGTGTGTAACTGCAGGGCACAAATATTTGTGTGTCCCCTCCTGTAGCTGCCTCTGTTTCGACAGGTTTCCTGGATAGCTGGAATTGACCTGGCCCTTGGAAAGTGGGGAAGGGGTGAAATCCGTTGGGCCCACGGATGGATACCTTGGATCCATGGACTTAGGGCAGGTCTAATCACCTGGGATTCGAACCCACGGTGGGAATAAGGGAGGAGATATGGGGAGGGGAAGGGGAAGGATGTTTCCTGGAACCAAACCTCACATAAACCCGGACACTCACACACACACACACCCTCACCCGAACACTCACAGGGGCACTCACACTCACACACACCCATAGACTGTGATAAGGGAGACCATCTGAGGGGACACAGATGGCCTCGTGGACCCACAGGCATAACCGGACACACACGCAACCGGACTCACACACTCACACGGACACTCACAGGGATAAACACACACACAGACACACATCCATAGACACAAACTGTGATAAGGGAGACCATCTGAGGGGACACAGATGGCCTCGTGGACCCACAGGCATAACCGGACACACACGCAACCGGACTCTCACACACTCACACGGACACTCACAGGGATAAACACACACATAGACACTAACTGGGATAAGATAGACCATCTGAGGGGACACAGATGGCCTCCTGGACCCACAGGTATATATCAATATTTAAATATACATACATATTTATAAATATAACATATTTTTCAAAAATAAATAAATAAAATAAAATATATATATATATATATATATATATATATATATATATATATATATATATATATATATATATATATATATATATATATATATATATATGTCGTACCTAGTAGCCAGAACGCACTTCTCAACCTACTATGCAAGGCCCGATTTGCCTAATAAGCCAAGTTTTCCTGAATTAATATATTTTCTCTAATTTTTTTCTTATGAAATTATAAAACTGTTCATTTCATTATGTATGAGTTAAGTTCTTTTCATTTGAGTTAAAACTAATGTAGATATATAACCGAACCTAACCAACCCTAAAATGGTTAACATAAATTGATTGGAATATGTATGTGGACGCTCAGTTAGTGTTACTGTAATTTATATGGTTAACGTTTGAATGACATAGTTTCCCCTCATTGTCACATTTTTTGTTACTATTTCGCTGTTCATTCTCACTCTCTCTGAATCCCGTGGACTAATTGTGCTCACGAGTGTTTGTTTAAGGTACGGTAACCATAGGCTTTTCACACAATAATTTGCAACTATTTAAGAAGAAACATTTATAAAGATTATCTAAGTTTCTAATAAATATTCTTTTTCCTAACATACAAGTCAATCACACAGTACCTAAATTCAGTCAGAAACACTTTTCTTACTATATCTCGCAACGTCTTTTGCATATATATCCTATCTTAAAAAATAACAATTTTAATTCATAACTGGCAACCCCCCTCCCTTCCAGAGCTTTCAAGGCCACCAAACGTCATTCCTTTCCCTTAACCTCTCCCAACTTATCTTTTGCACCAATACACAAACTAGGGGGCTTTATTGCTGAGTGGACGTCGCTCCCGACTCGTAATCCTAGCTCATTCGATCCCCCGGTGATGGCACAAACGGAAATCAGCAGAGTTTCTATCATTCTGATGCCCTCTGTTACTTAGCAGTAAATATGTAAATGAGCGTTAGACAGCTGTTGCGGGCTGCTTCCTGGGTGTGTCTGTGTGTGTGGAATTTTTTTTTATTAGTTATTAATAATTGATTGATTGGCAGTTGAGAGGCGGGCCGAAAGAGCAGAGCTCAACCCTCGCAAGCACAACTAGGTGAACACAACTAGATAAATACTAACAAACCACGATCTCGTACAATCCACTACACACACAACCCGACCTCCCCCCCAACTCCCTAAATCACTCTACCTAAGTCATTAAAAAATTAAAACAAATCAATTAATACACCAAAAATACTAACTATAAATAAAGGAACCAAATTTGAGACATACAGCGACTCCAGCGTGGTCTAGTCGGAAGAGAACGTGTTCTCATCTGGATAGATTGCGATCGAGCCTGTCGGAACGGGTGTGTAACTGCAGGGCACAAATATTTGTGTGTCCCCTCCTGTAGCTGCCTCTGTTTCGACAGGTTTCCTGGATAGCTGGAATTGACCTGGCCCTTGGAAAGTGGGGAAGGGGTGAAATCCGTTGGGCCCACGGATGGATACCTTGGATCCATGGACTTAGGGCAGGTCTAATCACCTGGGATTCGAACCCACGGTGGGAATAAGGGAGGAGATATGGGGAGGGGAAGGGGAAGGATGTTTCCTGGAACCAAACCTCACATAAACCCGGACACTCACACACACACACACCCTCACCCGAACACTCACAGGGGCACTCACACTCACACACACCCATAGACTGTGATAAGGGAGACCATCTGAGGGGACACAGATGGCCTCGTGGACCCACAGGCATAACCGGACACACACGCAACCGGACTCACACACTCACACGGACACTCACAGGGATAAACACACACACAGACACACATCCATAGACACAAACTGTGATAAGGGAGACCATCTGAGGGGACACAGATGGCCTCGTGGACCCACAGGCATAACCGGACACACACGCAACCGGACTCTCACACACTCACACGGACACTCACAGGGATAAACACACACATAGACACTAACTGGGATAAGATAGACCATCTGAGGGGACACAGATGGCCTCCTGGACCCACAGGTATATATCAATATTTAAATATACATACATATTTATAAATATAACATATTTTTCAAAAATAAATAAATAAAATAAAAAATATATATATATATATATATATATATATATATATATATATATATATATATATATATATATATATATATATATATATATATATATATGTCGTACCTAGTAGCCAGAACGCACTTCTCAACCTACTATGCAAGGCCCGATTTGCCTAATAAGCCAAGTTTTCCTGAATTAATATATTTTCTCTAATTTTTTTCTTATGAAATGATAAAACTGTTCATTTCATTATGTATGAGTTAAGTTCTTTTCATTTGAGTTAAAACTAATGTAGATATATAACCGAACCTAACCAACCCTAAAATGGTTAACATAAATTGATTGGAATATGTATGTGGACGCTCAGTTAGTGTTACTGTAATTTATATGGTTAACGTTTGAATGACATAGTTTCCCCTCATTGTCACATTTTTTGTTACTATTTCGCTGTTCATTCTCACTCTCTCTGAATCCCGTGGACTAATTGTGCTCACGAGTGTTTGTTTAAGGTACGGTAACCATAGGCTTTTCACACAATAATTTGCAACTATTTAAGAAGAAACATTTCTAAAGATTATCTAAGTTTCTAATAAATATTCTTTTTCCTAACATACAAGTCAATCACACAGTACCTAACTTCAGTCAGAAACACTTTTCTTACTATATCTCGCAACGTCTTTTGCATATATATCCTATCTTAAAAAATAACAATTTTAATTCATAACTGGCAACCCCCCTCCCCTCCAGAGCTTTCAAGGCCACCAAACGTCATTCCTTTCCCTTAACCTCTCCCAAATTATCTTTTGCACCAATACACAAACTAGGGGGCTTTATTGCTGAGTGGACGTCGCTCCCGACTCGTAATCCTAGCTCATTCGATCCCCCGGTGATGGCACAAACGGAAATCAGCAGAGTTTCTATCATTCTGATGCCCTCTGTTACTTAGCAGTAAATATGTAAATGAGCGTTAGACAGCTGTTGCGGGCTGCTTCCTGGGTGTGTGTGTGTGTCTGTGTGTGTGGAATTTTTTTTTATTAGTTATTAATAATTGATTGATTGGCAGTTGAGAGGCGGGCCGAAAGAGCAGAGCTCAACCCTCGCAAGCACAACTAGGTGAACACAACTAGATAAATACTAACAAACCACGATCTCGTACAATCCACTACACACACAACCCGACCTCCCCCCCAACTCCCTAAATCACTCTACCTAAGTCATTAAAAAATTAAAACAAATCAATTAATACACCAAAAATACTAACTATAAATAAAGGAACCAAATTTGAGACATACAGCGACTCCAGCGTGGTCTAGTCGGAAGAGAACGTGTTCTCATCTGGATAGATTGCGATCGAGCCTGTCGGAACGGGTGTGTAACTGCAGGGCACAAATATTTGTGTGTCCCCTCCTGTAGCTGCCTCTGTTTCGACAGGTTTCCTGGATAGCTGGAATTGACCTGGCCCTTGGAAAGTGGGGAAGGGGTGAAATCCGTTGGGCCCACGGATGGATACCTTGGATCCATGGACTTAGGGCAGGTCTAATCATATGGGATTCGAACCCACGGAGGGAATAAGGGAGGAGATATGGGGAGGGGAAAGGGAAGGATGTTTCCTGGAACCAAACCTCACATAAACCCGGACACTCACACACACACACACCCTCACCCGAACACTCACAGGGGCACTCACACTCACACACACCCATAGACTGTGATAAGGGAGACCATCTGAGGGGACACAGTTGGCCTCGTGGACCCACAGGCATAACCGGACACACACGCAACCGGACTCACACACTCATACGGACACTCACAGGGATAAACACACACACAGACACACATCCATAGACACAAACTGTGATAAGGGAGACCATCTGAGGGGACACAGATGGCCTCGTGGACCCACAGGCATAACCGGACACACACGCAACCGGACTCTCACACACTCACACGGACACTCACAGGGATAAACACACACATAGACACAAACTGTGATAAGGGAGACCATCTGAGGGGACACAGATGGCCTCCTGGACCCACAGGTATATATCAATATTTAAATATACATACATATTTATAAATATAACATATTTTTCAAAAATAAATAAATAAAATAAAATATATATATATATATATATATATATATATATATATATATATATATATATATATATATATAGTACAGTACGTATATAGTATAGTATAGTACATATATATAGTATATATATATAGTATAGTACAGTACTACAGTATAGTATAGTACGAGGTGGCAGCCGTAACAGTCGGTCGTGCAGGGGGTTGGGTCCCACATTTGTGCCCATTCAACAAGGATAACAGTGCCTGAGGAAGTCAAGAATCGACTCATGTCTGTGTTAATACCTGCTGAAGACTCTTAGTGGGTCGAGGAAGCCTACCTCTCCAGCAGTGCAACAGAATCAACTGTAAAAGGTGTGTTGTCCTGGCGGGAGGCGTGCTATGGAGGGGAAGGACATAGGCCTGGGTGAGGGTTATCTCAGTGCCTCCATAAACAACAGCCTCCAGGCGGGGAGGAGGCCTCATGTGGAGGAGGGGGGGAGTGAAGGGAAGGCTCACAAACCTGCTTGTATTCCAGCAGTCTTATAAGTGAATGTGTGCGTCTTTTCAGATGAACGGTGAGTTTGTAGTGATAAACATAATGCACCTGTGAAACTTTGTGCTAATTGTGTGTGACCGGGATACCTTCTCCCCCCCTCTCCCTAGCCTCCCACAGGCCTCGCCAGCCCACCCAGCTACCCTCTCCCGGCGGCTGTCCCGACGACCATCGTCCACCCCACGACCACCGTCACCCCACGCAACCCTACGCCCACCGCCACCCCACGCCCACCGTCACCCCACGCAACCCTACGCCCACCGCTACCCCACGCCCACCGCCAGCCCACGCCCACACACGCCACACGCCCTACGGCTCCCTCACCAGGAAAGGGTGGAAGGACACATGTGGTGGGGTCAAGAGACTGGGTCACCAGTGTGCCAATAAGTGCTTGACAAAGATAAGTTGAGTCCAGTCCTGTGGTGACTGGACCATTGTGAGTATCGTGTTGAGAGCACCACACCCAGTGAGCCAGGACACATTCACCAGTGTTTAGTGACAAAAAGGAAATTATCCAAGTGTTACGTGCCACATCAACCCTCCCCCCACCCCCTGAGTGTAGTGCCTCCCCCCACCCCCTGAGTGTAGTGCCCACCCCACCCCCTGAGTGTAGTGCCTCCCCCCCAGTGAGTGTAGTGTCTCCCGCTCGCCCACTCCACTTGTGTAGTGTCTCCCCCCCCCCCTCCGTGTGGTGCAGTGTCCTCCGCTCCCCCGCCCCCACCTCCCACGATCAGGTGGTCGCGCCTTCCCTCCCCGGCCCCCCTCCCAGACCGGGCCAGCGCGCAGCCTCCCAACCCCCACCCACCACCTCCACGAGCCCACCCACCCCAGACATCTGCCCAGACATGACGCATAGTATAGGGGACAACCTCGTCCCCCCCAGCCAGGAGGGAGAGACAAATACTCCAGTGCAAGGTGACATTCACTTTACCTAAGGGGATGGCAGAAGAAGCCGCTACCAGCCAGCTCACCCCTCCCGAAGCCAATCAAAGGAGAGGCACATGCAGTGGTTGTGGGAACATCGTCAGCATCAACTCTGTCTCCAGAGTCATACGCCAGCATGGTGACTGTCCTGGGTCAGGGAGGCCTCCCGTGGGAGGAGGCAGCACTCAGGAGCCTGTTGCACCAGTACAAATCGCAACAGATTACGTTGCAACAGACGACCTGCTAGAGGCAATTAAAGCAACGTCAACCAGGACACTCACCCACATCCCAAAGGCCTCTCGCCCTTTTGCTGCAGGGAAATACACGGACCTCATCGCAAAAGTCAACAGAGGGTCAAATAACCTTGTTGCACCTGATACCATCAAAGCCTGGCACAATCTGTTACTTTTTGGCAATGCATGCTTAGGTGTACCAGACAGAGGAGGCAAGACACTGGCCTCATCCATCAATAAAGCAATTAGGGATTTTCCGAGGGCTGACAACCTAGTCCGCCTCCCCAAACACACCAAACACCGCCGAGGCAGACCAAGTACGACAATCAGCGACAACAGAAAATTAGGTACCCAAGTCAGCAAGAAAATTGAAGAGGGCAATACAGTCGGGGCACTCAGGTTAATCACAAGTGAGGACAAAATTTTGCCCAGGGATGAAACCACAGCCCAAGCACTGAGAGAAAAACACCCCGTCAGGGCCGTAGGTGGACCTCCCCCACAGGTCAGGCTCGCCCCTAATCAGGAACCTCTCGTCCTCCGGGAGTCAGAGGTTTATAAAGCTATCGTTTCATTTCCCCCGGGCTCCTCAGGAGGCTACACAGGGGTAAGACCTCAACATGTGAAGGAAATGGTGAACCCTGTTCTTGGCCCAGCTGCAGAAGCGCTCCTGACAGAAATCACAACGTTTGTCAACAACTGCCTCGCCGGGTTAATCCCTGATGAAATCAAACCATTCTTCTTTGGTGCATCTCTATGTGCCCTCAAAAAGAAGGGGGGAGGAATCAGACCCATTGCCGTTGGTAATACCCTTCGCCGCCTAGTTGCAAGGGCTGCTGTCAGAAGTATCCGAACGGAAGCAGCCACCATGCTGCAACCCAACCAGCTGGGGTTTGGAGTCCCCCAAGGCTGTGAAGCAGCGGCTCATGCTGCACGAGCCTACATTAGCTCTCTTACTGAAGACCAGGCAGTAGTAAAATTAGATTTTAAAAACGCTTTCAACTCGGTCAAAAGGGAAGCAATCCTCACTGCAGTCCAGGAACATTGCCCAAGCATTCTCCCGTTTGTGTCAGCAGGCTACAGCAAAGACTCAACCCTCCTGTTTGGCAAACATGAAGTCACCTCAGCAGAGGGAATTCAACAGGGTGACCCACTTGCACCGTTCCTCTTTTGCATAGCGGTTCGAGAAATTACAACCAGACTGTCCAGCGAGCTCAACATCTGGTTCCTGGATGATGGCACTCTGGCAGGCACACAAGATTCCCTGCTAGAAGACTTACAGCTGGTGAAGACACGGGGGGAGTCCATGGGTCTCGTTCTTAGCCCCTCCAAGTGCGAAATTATTGCATCTAGTGAAGTAATCATTAGAGCAGTGAAATCAGTTCTACCAGAAGCCTCAGTCGTTAAACCTACCGACAGCACACTACTCGGAGCACCTCTGGGCCACAATGCCATTGCTGCAGTCCTTGACGAAAAGTTTAGAGACCTAAAGAGGATGGAAGAGAGAATTGGGGACTTGGACTCCCACGATGCCCTCTACCTTCTCACAAAGTGCCTTACCCTGCCCAGGCTAACATACTTCTTAAGGTGTGCACCAACTTTTGGCAACCCACTTCTAAATCAATATGATGAGCTCCTCAGGTCAATATTCAGGAAGGCGCTCAACCTAGATTTAGATGACAGTCAGTGGGACCAAGCAACACTACCAGTGAGATTTGGAGGGATAGGCATACGAAAGGCAACTGAGGTAGCACTTCCAGCATTCTTGTCCTCATGTACAGCAGCCAACGAATTGGTAGGGCAGATCCTACCAGAGCGTATGAGAGAGACAGCGGGAACTCATGATCAAACGTTCATCGAAGCAGCCAGACAATGGGACACCATTGCACACCCTCAACCCCGACCACAAGTCCCAAAAGACCACAAGCAGGCCCACTGGGATGGCCCCATAATGGAAAAGACTGTCACAGCAATGATTGACAACGCTGATGCTGAAAACAAAGCCCGCCTCCTAGCGGTAACAGCACCCCACGCCGGGGATTTTTTATTTGCTGTGCCCAATGCAGCCCTGGGAACTCGCCTCAGTCATGACGCTCTCCGCATTGGAGTTGCCCTTCGCCTTGCCGCCCCCATCCTCACCGAACATAGGTGCATCTGCGGAACTGCGATGGCAGACCAATATGGTCGTCATGGTCTGGTATGTCGTAAATCACAGGGTAAAATTGCAAGACATGAAGAAGTCAACGACATCATCAAGAGGAGCCTCGCCACAGCCCGCTGCCCGGCACAAAGAGAACCACACTTATCCAGACCTAACGACCCTCAGAAGCGCCCTGATGGGGTCACCTTGCTACCTTGGAAGGATGGTAAGCAAGTGGTATGGGACTACACATGCGCTGCCACACTGGCCAGTACCTACCTCCACTACAGCACACGTGAAAGCGGTGGTGCTGCTTCTTTCAGGGAATCGCAGAAAATTATTAAATACAGAGGTCTAGCACACTGCTACAGCTTTGTTCCGATCGGCTCGGAGACCCTCGGTTCGTGGGGAAAATGTGCATTGAAGTTCCTGAAGGAATTGGGGGACAAATTGATCAGCGCTACAAAAGACCAGAGAGCAAAAAGTTTCTTGTTCCAGAGCCTCAGTGTTGCGATTCAGAGGGGAAATGCCTGTTGCGTCTTGGGCACTAGTCCAACTTCAGAGGAATTCGAAGAAGTGTTTGACTTGCAACAATGATCGAACCCGTCTGTGACATTCATCAATGTTTCCCATTGTTGTGTTCTTCAAGAGATCCATAACCTTTAAGCACCTTTTTGCATTATTATTTTTGTATCAACCCATGTATATCTTGTAACCATCAAATGCATAATAAAGCACAAAAAATATTCAAGGAAGGGGGTGGTAGGAGAAAAGCACACAGAAACTGTATTGGAGGGGATCTAAACATTCCCTCTAATGCGTTATGCGTGGTTTCCTCCGAGGCTATGGGTCCCCCTTCTTCCAGCTAGAGGTGGTACTCTATATATATATATATATATATATATATATATATATATATATATATATATATATATATGTCGTACCTAGTAGCCAGAACGCACTTCTCAACCTACTATGCAAGGCCCGATTTGCCTAATAAGCCAAGTTTTCCAGAATTAATATATTTTCTCTAATTTTTTTCTTATGAAATGATAAAACTGTTCATTTCATTATGTATGAGTTAAGTTCTTTTCATTTGAGTTAAAACTAATGTAGATATATAACCGAACCTAACCAACCCTAAAATGGTTAACATAAATTGATTGGAATATGTATGTGGACGCTCAGTTAGTGTTACTGTAATTTATATGGTTAACGTTTGAATGACATAGTTTCCCCTCATTGTCACATTTTTTGTTACTATTTCGCTGTTCATTCTCACTCTCTCTGAATCCCGTGGACTAATTGTGCTCACGAGTGTTTGTTTAAGGTACGGTAACCATAGGCTTTTCACACAATAATTTGCAACTATTTAAGAAGAAACATTTCTAAAGATTATCTAAGTTTCTAATAAATATTCTTTTTCCTATCATACAAGTCAATCACACAGTACCTAACTTCAGTCAGAAACACTTTTCTTACTATATCTCGCAACGTCTTTTGCATATATATCCTATCTTAAAAAATAACAATTTTAATTCATAACTGGCAACCCCCCTCCCCTCCAGAGCTTTCAAGGCCACCAAACGTCATTCCTTTCCCTTAACCTCTCCCAAATTATCTTTTGCACCAATACACAAACAAGGGGGCTTTATTGCTGAGTGGACGTCGCTCCCGACTCGTAATCCTAGCTCATTCGATCCCCCGGTGATGGCACAAACGGAAATCAGCAGAGTTTCTATCATTCTGATGCCCTCTGTTACTTAGCAGTAAATATGTAAATGAGCGTTAGACAGCTGTTGCGGGCTGCTTCCTGGGTGTGTGTGTGTGTCTGTGTGTGTGGAATTTTTTTTTATTAGTTATTAATAATTGATTGATTGGCAGTTGAGAGGCGGGCCGAAGGAGCAGAGCTCAACCCTCGCAAGCACAACTAGGTGAACACAACTAGATAAATACTAACAAACCACGATCTCGTACAATCCACTACACACACAACCCGACCTCCCCCACAACTCCCTAAATCACTCTACCTAAGTCATTAAAAAATTAAAACAAATCAATTAATACACCAAAAATACTAACTATAAATAAAGGAACCAAATTTGAGACATACAGCGACTCCAGCGTGGTCTAGTCGGAAGAGAACGTGTTCTCATCTGGATAGATTGCGATCGAGCCTGTCGGAACGGGTGTGTAACTGCAGGGCACAAATATTTGTGTGTCCCCTCCTGTAGCTGCCTCTGTTTCGACAGGTTTCCTGGATAGCTGGAATTGACCTGGCCCTTGGAAAGTGGGGAAGGGGTGAAATCCGTTGGGCCCACGGATGGATACCTTGGATCCATGGACTTAGGGCAGGTCTAATCATATGGGATTCGAACCCACGGAGGGAATAAGGGAGGAGATATGGGGAGGGGAAAGGGAAGGATGTTTCCTGGAACCAAACCTCACATAAACCCGGACACTCACACACACACACATCCTCACCCGAACACTCACAGGGGCACTCACACTCACACACACCCATAGACTGTGATAAGGGAGACCATCTGAGGGGACACAGATGGCCTCGTGGACCCACAGGCATAACCGGACACACACGCAACCGGACTCACACACTCACACGGACACTCACAGGGATAAACACACACACAGACACACATCCATAGACACAAACTGTGATAAGGGAGACCATCTGAGGGGACACAGATGGCCTCGTGGACCCACAGGCATAACCGGACACACACGCAACCGGACTCTCACACACTCACACGGACACTCACAGGGATAAACACACACATAGACACAAACTGTGATAAGGGAGACCATCTGAGGGGACACAGATGGCCTCCTGGACCCACAGGTATATATCAATATTTAAATATACATACATATTTATAAATATAACATATTTTTAAAAAATAAATAAATAAAATAAAATATATATATATATATATATATATATATATATATATATATATATATATATATATATATATATATATATGTCGTACCTAGTAGCCAGAACGCACTTCTCAACCTACTATGCAAGGCCCGATTTGCCTAATAAGCCAAGTTTTCCTGAATTAATATATTTTCTCTAATTTTTTTCTTATGAAATGATTAAACTGTTCATTTCATTATGTATGAGTTAAGTTCTTTTCATTTGAGTTAAAACTAATGAAGATATATAACCGAACCTAACCAACCCTAAAATGGTTAACATAAATTGATTGGAATATGTATGTGGACGCTCAGTTAGTGTTACTGTAATTTATATGGTTAACGTTTGAATGACATAGTTTCCCCTCATTGTCACATTTTTTGTTACTATTTCGCTGTTCATTCTCACTCTCTCTGAATCCCGTGGACTAATTGTGCTCACGAGTGTTTGTTTAAGGTACGGTAACCATAGGCTTTTCACACAATAATTTGCAACTATTTAAGAAGAAACATTTCTAAAGATTATCTAAGTTTCTAATAAATATTCTTTTTCCTAACATACAAGTCAATCACACAGTACCTAACTTCAGTCAGAAACACTTTTCTTACTATATCTCGCAACGTCTTTTGCATATATATCCTATCTTAAAAAATAACAATTTTAATTCATAACTGGCAACCCCCCTCCCCTCCAGAGCTTTCAAGGCCACCAAACGTCATTCCTTTCCCTTAACCTCTCCCAAATTATCTTTTGCACCAATACACAAACTAGGGGGCTTTATTGCTGAGTGGACGTCGCTCCCGACTCGTAATCCTAGCTCATTCGATCCCCCGGTGATGGCACAAACGGAAATCAGCAGAGTTTCTATCATTCTGATGCCCTCTGTTACTTAGCAGTAAATATGTAAATGAGCGTTAGACAGCTGTTGCGGGCTGCTTCCTGGGTGTGTGTGTGTGTCTGTGTGTGTGGAATTTTTTTTTATTAGTTATTAATAATTGATTGATTGGCAGTTGAGAGGCGGGCCGAAAGAGCAGAGCTCAACCCTCGCAAGCACAACTAGGTGAACACAACTAGATAAATACTAACAAACCACGATCTCGTACAATCCACTACACACACAACCCGACCTCCCCCCCAACTCCCTAAATCACTCTACCTAAGTCATTAAAAAATTAAAACAAATCAATTAATACACCAAAAATACTAACTATAAATAAAGGAACCAAATTTGAGACATACAGCGACTCCAGCGTGGTCTAGTCGGAAGAGAACGTGTTCTCATCTGGATAGATTGCGATCGAGCCTGTCGGAACGGGTGTGTAACTGCAGGGCACAAATATTTGTGTGTCCCCTCCTGTAGCTGCCTCTGTTTCGACAGGTTTCCTGGATAGCTGGAATTGACCTGGCCCTTGGAAAGTGGGGAAGGGGTGAAATCCGTTGGGCCCACGGATGGATACCTTGGATCCATGGACTTAGGGCAGGTCTAATCATATGGGATTCGAACCCACGGAGGGAATAAGGGAGGAGATATGGGGAGGGGAAAGGGAAGGATGTTTCCTGGAACCAAACCTCACATAAACCCGGACACTCACACACACACACACCCTCACCCGAACACTCACAGGGGCACTCACACTCACACACACCCATAGACTGTGATAAGGGAGACCATCTGAGGGGACACAGTTGGCCTCGTGGACCCACAGGCATAACCGGACACACACGCAACCGGACTCACACACTCACACGGACACTCACAGGGATAAACACACACACAGACACACATCCATAGACACAAACTGTGATAAGGGAGACCATCTGAGGGGACACAGATGGCCTCGTGGACCCACAGGCATAACCGGACACACACGCAACCGGACTCTCACACACTCACACGGACACTCACAGGGATAAACACACACATAGACACAAACTGTGATAAGGGAGACCATCTGAGGGGACACAGATGGCCTCCTGGACCCACAGGTATATATCAATATTTAAATATACATACATATTTATAAATATAACATATTTTTCAAAAATAATATATATATATATATATATATATATATATATATATATATATATATATATGTCGTACCTAGTAGCCAGAACGCACTTCTCAACCTACTATGCAAGGCCCGATTTGCCTAATAAGCCAAGTTTTCCAGAATTAATATATTTTCTCTAATTTTTTTCTTATGAAATGATAAAACTGTTCATTTCATTATGTATGAGTTAAGTTCTTTTCATTTGAGTTAAAACTAATGTAGATATATAACCGAACCTAACCAACCCTAAAATGGTTAACATAAATTGATTGGAATATGTATGTGGACGCTCAGTTAGTGTTACTGTAATTTATATGGTTAACGTTTGAATGACATAGTTTCCCCTCATTGTCACATTTTTTGTTACTATTTCGCTGTTCATTCTCACTCTCTCTGAATCCCGTGGACTAATTGTGCTCACGAGTGTTTGTTTAAGGTACGGTAACCATAGGCTTTTCACACAATAATTTGCAACTATTTAAGAAGAAACATTTCTAAAGATTATCTAAGTTTCTAATAAATATTCTTTTTCCTAACATACAAGTCAATCACACAGTACCTAACTTCAGTCAGAAACACTTTTCTTACTATATCTCGCAACGTCTTTTGCATATATATCCTATCTTAAAAAATAACAATTTTAATTCATAACTGGCAACCCCCCTCCCCTCCAGAGCTTTCAAGGCCACCAAACGTCATTCCTTTCCCTTAACCTCTCCCAAATTATCTTTTGCACCAATACACAAACTAGGGGGCTTTATTGCTGAGTGGACGTCGCTCCCGACTCGTAATCCTAGCTCATTCGATCCCCCGGTGATGGCACAAACGGAAATCAGCAGAGTTTCTATCATTCTGATGCCCTCTGTTACTTAGCAGTAAATATGTAAATGAGCGTTAGACAGCTGTTGCGGGCTGCTTCCTGGGTGTGTCTGTGTGTGTGGAATTTTTTTTTATTAGTTATTAATAATTGATTGATTGGCAGTTGAGAGGCGGGCCGAAAGAGCAGAGCTCAACCCTCGCAAGCACAACTAGGTGAACACAACTAGATAAATACTAACAAACCACGATCTCGTACAATCCACTACACACACAACCCGACCTCCCCCCCAACTCCCTAAATCACTCTACCTAAGTCATTAAAAAATTAAAACAAATCAATTAATACACCAAAAATACTAACTATAAATAAAGGAACCAAATTTGAGACATACAGCGACTCCAGCGTGGTCTAGTCGGAAGAGAACGTGTTCTCATCTGGATAGATTGCGATCGAGCCTGTCGGAACGGGTGTGTAACTGCAGGGCACAAATATTTGTGTGTCCCCTCCTGTAGCTGCCTCTGTTTCGACAGGTTTCCTGGATAGCTGGAATTGACCTGGCCCTTGGAAAGTGGGGAAGGGGTGAAATCCGTTGGGCCCACGGATGGATACCTTGGATCCATGGACTTAGGGCAGGTCTAATCACCTGGGATTCGAACCCACGGTGGGAATAAGGGAGGAGATATGGGGAGGGGAAGGGGAAGGATGTTTCCTGGAACCAAACCTCACATAAACCCGGACACTCACACACACACACACCCTCACCCGAACACTCACAGGGGCACTCACACTCACACACACCCATAGACTGTGATAAGGGAGACCATCTGAGGGGACACAGATGGCCTCGTGGACCCACAGGCATAACCGGACACACACGCAACCGGACTCACACACTCACACGGACACTCACAGGGATAAACACACACACAGACACACATCCATAGACACAAACTGTGATAAGGGAGACCATCTGAGGGGACACAGATGGCCTCGTGGACCCACAGGCATAACCGGACACACACGCAACCGGACTCTCACACACTCACACGGACACTCACAGGGATAAACACACACATAGACACTAACTGTGATAAGATAGACCATCTGAGGGGACACAGATGGCCTCCTGGACCCACAGGTATATATCAATATTTAAATATACATACATATTTATAAATATAACATATTTTTCAAAAATAAATAAATAAAATAAAATATATATATATATATATATATATATATATATATATATATATATATATATATATATATATATATATATATATATATATATATATATATATATATATGTCGTACCTAGTAGCCAGAACGCACTTCTCAACCTACTATGCAAGGCCCGATTTGCCTAATAAGCCAAGTTTTCCTGAATTAATATATTTTCTCTAATTTTTTTCTTATGAAATGATAAAACTGTTCATTTCATTATGTATGAGTTAAGTTCTTTTCATTTGAGTTAAAACTAATGTAGATATATAACCGAACCTAACCAACCCTAAAATGGTTAACATAAATTGATTGGAATATGTATGTGGACGCTCAGTTAGTGTTACTGTAATTTATATGGTTAACGTTTGAATGACATAGTTTCCTCTCATTGTCACATTTTTTGTTACTATTTCGCTGTTCATTCTCACTCTCTCTGAATCCCGTGGACTAATTGTGCTCACGAGTGTTTGTTTAAGGTACGGTAACCATAGGCTTTTCACACAATAATTTGCAACTATTTAAGAAGAAACATTTCTAAAGATTATCTAAGTTTCTAATAAATATTCTTTTTCCTAACATACAAGTCAATCACACAGTACCTAACTTCAGTCAGAAACACTTTTCTTACTATATCTCGCAACGTCTTTTGCATATATATCCTATCTTAAAAAATAACAATTTTAATTCATAACTGGCAACCCCCCTCCCCTCCAGAGCTTTCAAGGCCACCAAACGTCATTCCTTTCCCTTAACCTCTCCCAAATTATCTTTTGCACCAATACACAAACTAGGGGGCTTTATTGCTGAGTGGACGTCGCTCCCGACTCGTAATCCTAGCTCATTCGATCCCCCGGTGATGGCACAAACGGAAATCAGCAGAGTTTCTATCATTCTGATGCCCTCTGTTACTTAGCAGTAAATATGTAAATGAGCGTTAGACAGCTGTTGCGGGCTGCTTCCTGGGTGTGTGTGTGTGTCTGTGTGTGTGGAATTTTTTTTTATTAGTTATTAATAATTGATTGATTGGCAGTTGAGAGGCGGGCCGAAAGAGCAGAGCTCAACCCTCGCAAGCACAACTAGGTGAACACAACTAGATAAATACTAACAAACCACGATCTCGTACAATCCACTACACACACAACCCGACCTCCCCCCCAACTCCCTAAATCACTCTACCTAAGTCATTAAAAAATTAAAACAAATCAATTAATACACCAAAAATACTAACTATAAATAAAGGAACCAAATTTGAGACATACAGCGACTCCAGCGTGGTCTAGTCGGAAGAGAACGTGTTCTCATCTGGATAGATTGCGATCGAGCTTGTCGGAACGGGTGTGTAACTGCAGGGCACAAATATTTGTGTGTCCCCTCCTGTAGCTGCCTCTGTTTCGACAGGTTTCCTGGATAGCTGGAATTGACCTGGCCCTTGGAAAGTGGGGAAGGGGTGAAATCCGTTGGGCCCACGGATGGATACCTTGGATCCATGGACTTAGGGCAGGTCTAATCATATGGGATTCGAACCCACGGAGGGAATAAGGGAGGAGATATGGGGAGGGGAAAGGGAAGGATGTTTCCTGGAACCAAACCTCACATAAACCCGGACACTCACACACACACACACCCTCACCCGAACACTCACAGGGGCACTCACACTCACACACACCCATAGACTGTGATAAGGGAGACCATCTGAGGGGACACAGATGGCCTCGTGGACCCACAGGCATAACCGGACACACACGCAACCGGACTCACACACTCACACGGACACTCACAGGGATAAACACACACACAGACACACATCCATAGACACAAACTGTGATAAGGGAGACCATCTGAGGGGACACAGATGGCCTCGTGGACCCACAGGCATAACCGGACACACACGCAACCGGACTCTCACACACTCACACGGACACTCACAGGGATAAACACACACATAGACACAAACTGTGATAAGGGAGACCATCTGAGGGGACACAGATGGCCTCCTGGACCCACAGGTATATATCAATCTTTAAATATACATACATATTTATAAATATAACATACTTTTAAAAAATAAATAAATAAAATAAAATATATATATATATATATATATATATATATATATATATATATATATATATATATATATATATATATATATATATATATGTCGTACCTAGTAGCCAGAACGCACTTCTCAACCTACTTTGCAAGGCCCGATTTGCCTAATAAGCCAAGTTTTCCTGAATTAATATATTTTCTCTAATTTTTTTCTTATGAAATGATAAAACTGTTCATTTCATTATGTATGAGTTAAGTTCTTTTCATTTGAGTTAAAACTAATGTAGATATATAACCGAACCTAACCAACCCTAAAATGGTTAACATAAATTGATTGGAATATGTATGTGGACGCTCAGTTAGTGTTACTGTAATTTATATGGTTAACGTTTGAATGACATAGTTTCCCCTCATTGTCACATTTTTTGTTACTATTTCGCTGTTCATTCTCACTCTCTCTGAATCCCGTGGACTAATTGTGCTCACGAGTGTTTGTTTAAGGTACGGTAACCATAGGCTTTTCACACAATAATTTGCAACTATTTAAGAAGAAACATTTCTAAAGATTATCTAAGTTTCTAATAAATATTCTTTTTCCTAACATACAAGTCAATCACACAGTACCTAACTTCAGTCAGAAACACTTTTCTTACTATATCTCGCAACGTCTTTTGCATATATATCCTATCTTAAAAAATAACAATTTTAATTCATAACTGGCAACCCCCCTCCCCTCCAGAGCTTTCAAGGCCACCAAACGTCATTCCTTTCCCTTAACCTCTCCCAAATTATCTTTTGCACCAATACACAAACTAGGGGGCTTTATTGCTGAGTGGACGTCGCTCCCGACTCGTAATCCTAGCTCATTCGATCCCCCGGTGATGGCACAAACGGAAATCAGCAGAGTTTCTATCATTCTGATGCCCTCTGTTACTTAGCAGTAAATATGTAAATGAGCGTTAGACAGCTGTTGCGGGCTGCTTCCTGGGTGTGTGTGTGTGTCTGTGTGTGTGGAATTTTTTTTTTATTAGTTATTAATAATTGATTGATTGGCAGTTGAGAGGCGGGCCGAAAGAGCAGAGCTCAACCCTCGCAAGCACAACTAGGTGAACACAACTAGATAAATACTAACAAACCACGATCTCGTACAATCCACTACACACACAACCCGACCTCCCCCCCAACTCCCTAAATCACTCTACCTAAGTCATTAAAAAATTAAAACAAATCAATTAATACACCAAAAATACTAACTATAAATAAAGGAACCAAATTTGAGACATACAGCGACTCCAGCGTGGTCTAGTCAGAAGAGAATTTGTTCTCATCTGGATAGATTGCGATCGAGCCTGTCGGAACGGGTGTGTAACTGCAGGGCACAAATATTTGTGTGTCCCCTCCAGTAGCTGCCTCTGTTTCGACAGGTTTCCTGGATAGCTGGAATTGACCTGGCCCTTGGAAAGTGGGGAAGGGGTGAAATCCGTTGGGCCCACGGATGGATACCTTGGATCCATGGACTTAGGGCAGGTCTAATCATATGGGATTCGAACCCACGGAGGGAATAAGGGAGGAGATATGGGGAGGGGAAGGGGAAGGATGTTTCCTGGAACCAAACCTCACATAAACCCGGACACTCACACACACACACACCCTCACCCGAACACTCACAGGGGCACTCACACTCACACACACCCATAGACTGTGATAAGGGAGACCATCTGAGGGGACACAGATGGTCTCGTGGACCCACAGGCATAACCGGACACACACGCAACCGGACTCACACACTCACACGGACACTCACAGGGATAAACACACACACAGACACACATCCATAGACACAAACTGTGATAAGGGAGACCATCTGAGGGGACACAGATGGCCTCGTGGACCCACAGGCATAACCGGACACACACGCAACCGGACTCTCACACACTCACACGGACACTCACAGGGATAAACACACACATAGACACAAACTGTGATAAGGGAGACCATCTGAGGGGACACAGATGGCCTCCTGGACCCACAGGTATATATCAATATTTAAATATACATACATATTTATAAATATAACATATTTTTAAAAAATAAATAAATAAAATAAAAAAAATATATATATATATATATATATATATATATATATATATATATATATATATATATATATATATATATATATATATATATATATATATATATATATATGTCGTACCTAGTAGCCAGAACGCACTTCTCAACCTACTATGCAAGGCCCGATTTGCCTAATAAGCCAAGTTTTCCTGAATTAATATATTTTCTCTAATTTTTTTCTTATGAAATGATAAAACTGTTCATTTCATTATGTATGAGTTAAGTTCTTTTCATTTGAGTTAAAACTAATGTAGATATATAACCGAACCTAACCAACCCTAAAATGGTTAACATAAATTGATTGGAATATGTATGTGGACGCTCAGTTAGTGTTACTGTAATTTATATGGTTAACGTTTGAATGACATAGTTTCCCCTCATTGTCACATTTTTTGTTACTATTTCGCTGTTCATTCTCACTCTCTCTGAATCCCGTGGACTAATTGTGCTCACGAGTGTTTGTTTAAGGTACGGTAACCATAGGCTTTTCACACAATAATTTGCAACTATTTAAGAAGAAACATTTCTAAAGATTATCTAAGTTTCTAATAAATATTCTTTTTCCTAACATACAAGTCAATCACACAGTACCTAACTTCAGTCAGAAACACTTTTCTTACTATATCTCGCAACGTCTTTTGCATATATATCCTATCTTAAAAAATAACAATTTTAATTCATAACTGGCAACCCCCCTCCCCTCCAGAGCTTTCAAGGCCACCAAACGTCATTCCTTTCCCTTAACCTCTCCCAAATTATCTTTTGCACCAATACACAAACTAGGGGGCTTTATTGCTGAGTGGACGTCGCTCCCGACTCGTAATCCTAGCTCATTCGATCCCCCTGTGATGGCACAAACGGAAATCAGCAGAGTTTCTATCATTCTGATGCCCTCTGTTACTTAGCAGTAAATATGTAAATGAGCGTTAGACAGCTTTTGCGGGCTGCTTCCTGGGTGTGTGTGTGTGTCTGTGTGTGTGGAATTTTTTTTTGTTAGTTATTAATAATTGATTGATTGGCAGTTGAGAGGCGGGCCGAAAGAGCAGAGCTCAACCCTCGCAAGCACAACTAGGTGAACACAACTAGATAAATACTAACAAACCACGATCTCGTACAATCCACTACACACATAACCCGACCTCCCCCCCAACTCCCTAAATCACTCTACCTAAGTCATTAAAAAATTAAAACAAATCAATTAATACACCAAAAATACTAACTATAAATAAAGGAACCAAATTTGAGACATACAGCGACTCCAGCGTGGTCTAGTCAGAAGAGAACGTGTTCTCATCTGGATAGATTGCGATCGAGCCTGTCGGAACGGGTGTGTAACTGCAGGGCACAAATATTTGTGTGTCCCCTCCTGTAGCTGCCTCTGTTTCGACAGGTTTCCTGGATAGCTGGAATTGACCTGGCCCTTGGAAAGTGGGGAAGGGGTGAAATCCGTTGGGCCCACGGATGGATACCTTGGATCCATGGACTTAGGGCAGGTCTAATCATATGGGATTCGAACCCACGGAGGGAATAAGGGAGGAGATATGGGGAGGGGAAGGGGAAGGATGTTTCCTGGAACCAAACCTCACATAAACCCGGACACTCACACACATACACACCCTCACCCGAACACTCACAGGGGCACTCACACTCACACACACCCATAGACTGTGATAAGGGAGACCATCTGAGGGGACACAGATGGCCTCGTGGACCCACAGGCATAACCGGACACACACGCAACCGGACTCACACACTCACACGGACACTCACAGGGATAAACACGCACACAGACACACATCCATAGACACAAACTGTGATAAGGGAGACCATCTGAGGGGACACAGATGGCCTCGTGGACCCACAGGCATAACCGGACACACACGCAACCGGACTCTCACACACTCACACGAACACTCACAGGGATAAACACACACATAGACACAAACTGTGATAAGGGAGACCATCTGAGGGAAAACAGATGGCCTCCTGGACCCACAGGTATATATCAATATTTAAATATACATACATATTTATAAATATAACATATTTTTAAAAAATAAATAAATAAAATAAAATATATATATATATATATATATATATATATATATATATATATATATATATATATATATATATATATGTCGTACCTAGTAGCCAGAACGCACTTCTCAACCTACTATGCAAGGCCCGATTTGCCTAATAAGCCAAGTTTTCCTGAATTAATATATTTTCTCTAATTTTTTTCTTATGAAATGATAAAACTGTTCATTTCATTATGTATGAGTTAAGTTCTTTTCATTTGAGTTAAAACTAATGTAGATATATAACCGAACCTAACCAACCCTAAAATGGTTAACATAAATTGATTGGAATATGTATGTGGACGCTCAGTTAGTGTTACTGTAATTTATATGGTTAACGTTTGAATGACAGTTTCCCCTCATTGTCACATTTTTTGTTACTATTTCGCTGTTCATTCTCACTCTCTCTGAATCCCGTGGACTAATTGTGCTCACGAGTGTTTGTTTAAGGTACGGTAACCATAGGCTTTTCACACAATAATTTGCAACTATTTAAGAAGAAACATTTCTAAAGATTATCTAAGTTTCTAATAAATATTCTTTTTCCTAACATACAAGTCAATCACACAGTACCTAACTTCAGTCAGAAACACTTTTCTTACTATATCTCGCAACGTCTTTTGCATATATATCCTATCTTAAAAAATAACAATTTTAATTCATAACTGGCAACCCCCCTCCCCTCCAGAGCTTTCAAGGCCACCAAACGTCATTCCTTTCCCTTAACCTCTCCCAAATTATCTTTTGCAACAATACTTAAACTAGGGGCCTTTATTGCTGAGTGGACGTCGCTCCCGACTCGTAATCCTAGCTCATTCGATCCCCCGGTGATGGCACAAACGGAAATCAGCAGAGTTTCTATCATTCTGATGCCCTCTGTTACTTAGCAGTAAATATGTAACTGAGCGTTAGACAGCTGTTGCGGGCTGCTTCCTGGGTGTGTCTGTGTGTGTGGAATTTTTTTTTATTAGTTATTAATAATTGATTGATTGGCAGTTGAGAGGCGGGCCGAAAGAGCAGAGCTCAACCCTCGCAAGCACAACTAGGTGAACACAACTAGATAAATACTAACAAACCACGATCTCGTACAATCCACTACACACACAACCCGACCTCCCCCCCAACTCCCTAAATCACTCTACCTAAGTCATTAAAAAATTAAAACAAATCAATTAATACACCAAAAATACTAACTATAAATAAAGGAACCAAATTTGAGACATACAGCGACTCCAGCGTGGTCTAGTCGGAAGAGAACGTGTTCTCATCTGGATAGATTGCGATCGAGCCTGTCGGAACGGGTGTGTAACTGCAGGGAACAAATATTTGTGTGTCCCCTCCTGTAGCTGCCTCTGTTTCGACAGGTTTCCTGGATAGCTGGAATTGACCTGGCCCTTGGAAAGTGGGGAAGGGGTGAAATCCGTTGGGCCCACGGATGGATACCTTGGATCCATGGACTTAGGGCAGGTCTAATCACCTGGGATTCGAACCCACGGTGGGAATAAGGGAGGAGATATGGGGAGGGGAAGGGGAAGGATGTTTCCTGGAACCAAACCTCACATAAACCCGGACACTCACACACACACACACCCTCACCCGAACACTCACAGGGGCAATCACACTCACACACACCCATAGACTGTGATAAGGGAGACCATCTGAGGGGACACAGATGGCCTCGTGGACCCACAGGCATAACCGGACACACACGCAACCGGACTCACACACTCACACGGACACTCACAGGGATAAACACACACACAGACACACATCCATAGACACAAACTGTGATAAGGGAGACCATCTGAGGGGACACAGATGGCCTCGTGGACCCACAGGCATAACCGGACACACACGCAACCGGACTCTCACACACTCACACGGACACTCACAGGGATAAACACACACATAGACACAAACTGTGATAAGGGAGACCATCTGAGGGGACACAGATGGCCTCCTGGACCCACAGGTATATATCAATATTTAAATATACATACATATTTATATATATAACATATTTTTAAAAAATAAATAAATAAAATAAAATATATATATATATATATATATATATATATATATATATATATATATATATATATATATATATATATATATATATATATATATATATATATATATATATATATGTCGTACCTAGTAGCCAGAACGCACTTCTCAACCTACTATGCAAGGCCCGATTTGCCTAATAAGTCAAGTTTTCCTGAATTAATATATTTTCCCTAATTTTTTTCTTATGAAATGATAAAACTGTTCATTTCATTATGTATGAGTTAAATTCTTTTCATTTGAGTTAAAACTAATGTAGATATATAACCGAACCTAACCAACCCTAAAATGGTTAACATAAATTGATTGGAATATGTATGTGGACGCTCAGTTAGTGTTACTGTAATTTATATGGTTAACGTTTGAATGACATAGTTTCCTCTCATTGTCACATTTTTTGTTACTATTTCGCTGTTCATTCTCACTCTCTCTGAATCCCGTGGACTAATTGTGCTCACGAGTGTTTGTTTAAGGTACGGTAACCATAGGCTTTTCACACAATAATTTGCAACTATTTAAGAAGAAACATTTCTAAAGATTATCTAAGTTTCTAATAAATATTCTTTTTCCTAACATACAAGTCAATCACACAGTACCTAACTTCAGTCAGAAACACTTTTCTTACTATATCTCGCAACGTCTTTTGCATATATATCCTATCTTAAAAAATAACAATTTTAATTCATAACTGGCAACCCCCCTCCCCTCCAGAGCTTTCAAGGCCACCAAACGTCATTCCTTTCCCTTAACCTCTCCCAAATTATCTTTTGCACCAATACACAAACTAGGGGGCTTTATTGCTGAGTGGACGTCGCTCCCGACTCGTAATCCTAGCTCATTCGATCCCCCGGTGATGGCACAAACGGAAATCAGCAGAGTTTCTATCATTCTGATGCCCTCTGTTACTTAGCAGTAAATATGTAAATGAGCGTTAGACAGCTGTTGCGGGCTGCTTCCTGGGTGTGTGTGTGTGTCTGTGTGTGTGGAATTTTTTTTTATTAGTTATTAATAATTGATTGATTGGCAGTTGAGAGGCGGGCCGAAAGAGCAGAGCTCAACCCTCGCAAGCACAACTTGGTGAACACAACTAGATAAATACTAACAAACCACGATCTCGTACAATCCACTACACACACAACCCGACCTCCCCCCCAACTCCCTAAATCACTCTACCTAAGTCATTAAAAAATTAAAACAAATCAATTAATACACCAAAAATACTAACTATAAATAAAGGAACCAAATTTGAGACATACAGCGACTCCAGCGTGGTCTAGTCGGAAGAGAACGTGTTCTCATCTGGATAGATTGCGATCGAGCCTGTCGGAACGGGTGTGTAACTGCAGGGCACAAATATTTGTGTGTCCCCTCCTGTAGCTGCCTCTGTTTCGAAAGGTTTCCTGGATAGCTGGAATTGACCTGGCCCTTGGAAAGTGGGGAAGGGGTGAAATCCGTTGGGCCCACGGATGGATACCTTGGATCCATGGACTTAGGGCAGGTCTAATCACCTGGGATTCGAACCCACGGTGGGAATAAGGGAGGAGATATGGGGAGGGGAAGGGGAAGGATGTTTCCTGGAACCAAACCTCACATAAACCCGGACACTCACACACACACACACCCTCACCCGAACACTCACAGGGGCACTCACACTCACACACACCCATAGACTGTGATAAGGGAGACCATCTGAGGGGACACAGATGGCCTCGTGGACCCACAGGCATAACCGGACACACACGCAACCGGACTCACACACTCACACGGACACTCACAGGGATAAACACACACACAGACACACATCCATAGACACAAACTGTGATAAGGGAGACCATCTGAGGGGACACAGATGGCCTCGTGGACCCACAGGCATAACCGGACACACACGCAACCGGACTCTCACACACTCACACGGACACTCACAGGGATAAACACACACATAGACACAAACTGTGATAAGGGAGACCATCTGAGGGGACACAGATGGCCTCCTGGACCCACAGGTATATATCAATATTTAAATATACATACATATTTATAAATATAACATATTTTTAAAAAATAAATAAATAAAATAAAATATATATATATATATATATATATATATATATATATATATATATATATATATATATATATATATATATATATATATATATATATATATATGTCGTACCTAGTAGCCAGAACGCACTTCTCAACCTACTATGCAAGGCCCGATTTGCCTAATAAGCCAAGTTTTCCTGAATTAATATATTTTCTCTAATTTTTTTCTTATGAAATGATAAAACTGTTCATTTCATTATGTATGAGTTAAGTTCTTTTCATTTGAGTTAAAACTAATGTAGATATATAACCGAACCTAACCAACCCTAAAATGGTTAACATAAATTGATTGGAATATGTATGTGGACGCTCAGTTAGTGTTACTGTAATTTATATGGTTAACGTTTGAATGACATAGTTTCCCCTCATTGTCACATTTTTTGTTACTATTTCGCTGTTCATTCTCACTCTCTCTGAATCCCGTGGACTAATTGTGCTCACGAGTGTTTGTTTAAGGTACGGTAACCATAGGCTTTTCACACAATAATTTGCAACTATTTAAGAAGAAACATTTCTAAAGATTATCTAAGTTTCTAATAAATATTCTTTTTCCTAACATACAAGTCAATCACACAGTACCTAACTTCAGTCAGAAACACTTTTCTTACTATATCTCGCAACGTCTTTTGCATATATATCCTATCTTAAAAAATAACAATTTTAATTCATAACTGGCAACCCCCCTCCCCTCCAGAGCTTTCAAGGCCACCAAACGTCATTCCTTTCCCTTAACCTCTCCCAACTTATCTTTTGCACCAATACACAAACTAGGGGGCTTTATTGCTGAGTGGACGTCGCTCCCGACTCGTAATCCTAGCTCATTCGATCCCCCGGTGATGGCACAAACGGAAATCAGCAGAGTTTCTATCATTCTGATGCCCTCTGTTACTTAGCAGTAAATATGTAAATGAGCGTTAGACAGCTGTTGCGGGCTGCTTCCTGGGTGTGTGTGTGTGTCTGTGTGTGTGGAATTGTTTTTTATTAGTTATTAATAATTGATTGATTGGCAGTTGAGAGGCGGGCCGAAAGAGCAGAGCTCAACCCTCGCAAGCACAACTAGGTGAACACAACTAGATAAATACTAACAAACCACGATCTCGTACAATCCACTACACACACAACCCGACCTCCCCCCCAACTCCCTAAATCACTCTACCTAAGTCATTAAAAAATTAAAACAAATCAATTAATACACCAAAAATACTAACTATAAATAAAGGAACCAAATTTGAGACATACAGCGACTCCAGCGTGGTCTAGTCGGAAGAGAACGTGTTCTCATCTGGATAGATTGCGATCGAGCCTGTCGGAACGGGTGTGTAACTGCAGGGCACAAATATTTGTGTGTCCCCTCCTGTAGCTGCCTCTGTTTCGACAGGTTTCCTGGATAGCTGGAATTGACCTGGCCCTTGGAAAGTGGGGAAGGGGTGAAATCCGTTGGGCCCACGGATGGATACCTTGGATCCATGGACTTAGGGCTGGTCTAATCACCTGGGATTCGAACCCACGGTGGGAATAAGGGAGGAGATATGGGGAGGGGAAGGGGAAGGATGTTTCCTGGAACCAAACCTCACATAAACCCGGACACTCACACACACACACACCCTCACCCGAACACTCACAGGGGCACTCACACTCACACACACCCATAGACTGTGATAAGGGAGACCATCTGAGGGGACACAGATGGCCTCGTGGACCCACAGGCATAACCGGACACACACGCAACCGGACTCACACACTCACACGGACACTCACAGGGATAAAAACACACACAGACACACATCCATAGACACAAACTGTGATAAGGGAGACCATCTGAGGGGACACAGATGGCCTCGTGGACCCACAGGTATATATCAATATTTAAATATACATACATATTTATAAATATAACATATTTTTAAAAAATAAATAAATAAAATATATATATATATATATATATATATATATATATATATATATATATATATATATATATATATATATATATATATATATGTCGTACCTAGTAGCCAGAACGCACTTCTCAGCCTACTATTCAAGGCCTGATTTGCCTAATAAGCCACGTTTTCGTGAATTAATTGTTTTTCGACTACCTAACCTACCTAACCTAACCTAACCTAACATTTTCGGCCACCTAACCTAACCTAACCTATAAAGATAGGTTAGGTTAGGTTAGGTAGGGTTGGTTAGGTTCGGTCATATATCTACGTTAATTTTAACTCCAATAAACAAAAATTGACCTCATACATAATGAAATGGGTAACTTTATCTTTTCATAGGGAAAAAAATAGAGAAAATATATAAATTCAGGAAAACTTGGCTTATTAGGCAAATTGGGCCTTGCATTGTAGGCCGAGAAGTGCATTCTGGCTACTAGGTACGACATATATATATATATATATATATATATATATATATATATATATATATATATATATATATATATATATATATATATATATATATATATATATATGTCGTACCTAGTAGCCAGAACGCACTTCTCAACCTACTATGCAAGGCCCGATTTGCCTAATAAGCCAAGTTTTCCTGAATTAATATATTTTCTCTAACTTTTTTCTTATGAAATGATAAAACTGTTCATTTCATTATGTATGAGTTAAGTTCTTTTCATTTGAGTTAAAACTAATGTAGATATATAACCGAACCTAACCAACCCTAAAATGGTTAACATAAATTGATTGGAATATGTATGTGGACGCTCAGTTAGTGTTACTGTAATTTATATGGTTAACGTTTGAATGACATAGTTTCCCCTCATTGTCACATTTTTTGTTACTATTTCGCTGTTCATTCTCACTCTCTCTGAATCCCGTGGACTAATTGTGCTCACGAGTGTTTGTTTAAGGTACGGTAACCATAGGCTTTTCACACAATAATTTGCAACTATTTAAGAAGAAACATTTCTAAAGATTATCTAAGTTTCTAATAAATATTCTTTATCCTAACATACAAGTCAATCACACAGTACCTAACTTCAGTCAGAAACACTTTTCTTACTATATCTCGCAACGTCTTTTGCATATATATCCTATCTTAAAAAATAACAATTTTAATTCATAACTGGCAACCCCCCTCCCCTCCAGAGCTTTCAAGGCCACCAAACGTCATTCCTTTCCCTTACCTCTCCCAAATTATCTTTTGCACCAATACACAAACTAGGGGGCTTTATTGCTGAGTGGACGTCGCTCCCGACTCGTAATCCTAGCTCATTCGATCCCCCGGTGATGGCACAAACGGAAATCAGCAGAGTTTCTATCATTCTGATGCCCTCTGTTACTTAGCAGTAAATATGTAAATGAGCGTTAGACAGCTGTTGCGGGCTGCTTCCTGGGTGTGTGTGTGTGTCTGTGTGTGTGGAATTTTTTTTTATTAGTTATTAATAATTGATTGATTGGCAGTTGAGAGGCGGGCCGAAAGAGCAGAGCTCAACCCTCGCAAGCACAACTAGGTGAACACAACTAGATAAATACTAACAAACCACGATCTCGTACAATCCACTACACACACAACCCGACCTCCCCCCCAACTCCCTAAATCACTCTACCTAAGTCATTAAAAAATTAAAACAAATCAATTAATACACCAAAAATACTAACTATAAATAAAGGAACCAAATTTGAGACATACAGCGACTCCAGCGTGGTCTAGTCGGAAGAGAACGTGTTCTCATCTGGATAGATTGCGATCGAGCCTGTCGGAACGGGTGTGTAACTGCAGGGCACAAATATTTGTGTGTCCCCTCCTGTAGCTGCCTCTGTTTCGACAGGTTTCCTGGATAGCTGGAATTGACCTGGCCCTTGGAAAGTGGGGAAGGGGTGAAATCCGTTGGGCCCACGGATGGATACCTTGGATCCATGGACTTAGGGCTGGTCTAATCACCTGGGATTCGAACCCACGGTGGGAATAAGGGAGGAGATATGGGGAGGGGAAGGGGAAGGATGTTTCCTGGAACCAAACCTCACATAAACCCGGACACTCACACACACACACACCCTCACCCGAACACTCACAGGGGCACTCACACTCACACACACCCATAGACTGTGATAAGGGAGACCATCTGAGGGGACACAGATGGCCTCGTGGACCCACAGGCATAACCGGACACACACGCAACCGGACTCACACACTCACACGGACACTCACAGGGATAAACACACACACAGACACACATCCATAGACACAAACTGTGATAAGGGAGACCATCTGAGGGGACACAGATGGCCTCGTGGACCCACAGGCATAACCGGACACACACGCAACCGGACTCTCACACACTCACACGGACACTCACGGGGATAAACACACACATAGACACAAACTGTGATAGGGGAGACCATCTGAGGGGACACAGATGGCCTCCTGGACCCACAGGTATATATCAATATTTAAATATACATACATATTTATAAATATAACATATTTTTAAAAAATAAATAAATAAAATATATATATATATATATATATATATATATATATATATATATATATATATATATATATATATATATATATATGTCGTACCTAGTAGCCAGAACGCACTTCTCAGCCTACTATTCAAGGCCTGATTTGCCTAATAAGCCACGTTTTCGTGAATTAATTGTTTTTCGACTACCTAACCTACCTAACCTAACCTAACCTAACATTTTCGGCCACCTAACCTAACCTAACCTATAAAGATAGGTTAGGTTAGGTTAGGTAGGGTTGGTTAGGTTCGGTCATATATCTACGTTAATTTTAACTCCAATAAACAAAAATTGACCTCATACATAATGAAATGGGTAACTTTATCTTTTCATAGGGAAAAAAATAGAGAAAATATATAAATTCAGGAAAACTTGGCTTATTAGGCAAATTGGGCCTTGCATTGTAGGCCGAGAAGTGCATTCTGGCTACTAGGTACGACATATATATATATATATATATATATATATATATATATATATATATATGTCGTACCTAGTAGCCAGAACTCACTTCTCAGCCAACTATTCAAGGCCCGATTTGCCTAATAAGCCAAGTTTTCCTGAATTAAAATATTTACTATAATTTTGTTCTTATGAAATGATAAAGCAACCCTTTTCTCTATGTATGAGGTCAATTTTTTTTATTGGAGTTAAAATTAACGTAGATATATGACCGAACCTAACCAACCCTACCTAACCTAACCTAACCTATATTTATAGGTAAGGTTAGGTTAGGTAGCCAAAAAAAGCTAGGTTAGGTTAGGTTAGGTAGGTTAGGTAGACGAAAAAACATTAATTCATGAAAACTTGGCTTATTAGGCAAATCGGGCCTTGAATAGTAGGCTGAGAAGTGCGTTCTGGCTATTAGGTACGACATATATATATATATATATATATATATATATATATATATATATATATATATGTCGTACCTAGTAGCCAGAACGCACTTCTCAACCTACTATGCAAGGCCCGATTTGCCTAATAAGCCAAGTTTTCCTGAATTAATATATTTTCTCTAACTTTTTTCTTATGAAATGATAAAACTGTTCATTTCATTATGTATGAGTTAAGTTCTTTTCATTTGAGTTAAAACTAATGTAGATATATAACCGAACCTAACCAACCCTAAAATGGTTAACATAAATTGATTGGAATATGTATGTGGACGCTCAGTTAGTGTTACTGTAATTTATATGGTTAACGTTTGAATGACATAGTTTCCCCTCATTGTCACATTTTTTGTTACTATTTCGCTGTTCATTCTCACTCTCTCTGAATCCCGTGGACTAATTGTGCTCACGAGTGTTTGTTTAAGGTACGGTAACCATAGGCTTTTCACACAATAATTTGCAACTATTTAAGAAGAAACATTTCTAAAGATTATCTAAGTTTCTAATAAATATTCTTTATCCTAACATACAAGTCAATCACACAGTACCTAACTTCAGTCAGAAACACTTTTCTTACTATATCTCGCAACGTCTTTTGCATATATATCCTATCTTAAAAAATAACAATTTTAATTCATAACTGGCAACCCCCCTCCCCTCCAGAGCTTTCAAGGCCACCAAACGTCATTCCTTTCCCTTACCTCTCCCAAATTATCTTTTGCACCAATACACAAACTAGGGGGCTTTATTGCTGAGTGGACGTCGCTCCCGACTCGTAATCCTAGCTCATTCGATCCCCCGGTGATGGCACAAACGGAAATCAGCAGAGTTTCTATCATTCTGATGCCCTCTGTTACTTAGCAGTAAATATGTAAATGAGCGTTAGACAGCTGTTGCGGGCTGCTTCCTGGGTGTGTGTGTGTGTCTGTGTGTGTGGAATTTTTTTTTATTAGTTATTAATAATTGATTGATTGGCAGTTGAGAGGCGGGCTGAAAGAGCAGAGCTCAACCCTCGCAAACACAACTAGGTGAACACAACTAGATAAATACTAACAAACCACGATCTCGTACAATCCACTACACACACAACCCGACCTCCCCCCCAACTCCCTAAATCACTCTACCTAAGTCATTAAAAAATTAAAACAAATCAATTAATACACCAAAAATACTAACTATAAATAAAGGAACCAAATTTGAGACATACAGCGACTCCAGCGTGGTCTAGTCGGAAGAGAACGTGTTCTCATCTGGATAGATTGCGATCGAGCCTGTCGGAACGGGTGTGTAACTGCAGGGCACAAATATGTGTGTCCCCTCCTGTAGCTGCCTCTGTTTCGACAGGTTTCCTGGATAGCTGGAATTGACCTGGCCCTTGGAAAGTGGGGAAGGGGTGAAATCCGTTGGGCCCACGGATGGATACCATGGATCCATGGACTTAGGGCAGGTCTAATCACCTGGGATTCGAACCCACGGTGGGAATAAGGGAGGAGATATGGGGAGGGGAAGGGGAAGGATGTTTCCTGGAACCAAACCTCACATAAACCCGGACACTCACACACACACACACCCTCACCCGAACACTCACAGGGGCACTCACACTCACACACACCCATAGACTGTGATAAGGGAGACCATCTGAGGGGACACAGATGGCCTCGTGGACCCACAGGCATAACCGGACACACACGCAACCGGACTCACACACTCACACGGACACTCACAGGGATAAAGACACACACAGACACACATCCATAAACACAAACTGTGATAAGGGAGACCATCTGAGGGGACACAGATGGCCTCGTGGACCCACAGGCATAACCGGACACACACGCAACCGGACTCTCACACACTCACACGGACACTCACAGGGATAAACACACACATAGACACAAACTGTGATAGGGGAGACCATCTGAGGGGACACAGATGGCCTCCTGGACCCACAGGTATATATCAATATTTAAATATACATACATATTTATAAATATAACATATTTTTAAAAAATAAATAAATAAAATATATATATATATATATATATATATATATATATATATATATATATATATATATATATATATATATATATATATATATATATGTCGTACCTAGTAGCCAGAACGCACTTCTCAGCCTACTATTCAAGGCCTGATTTGCCTAATAAGCCACGTTTTCGTGAATTAATTGTTTTTCGACTACCTAACCTACCTAACCTAACCTAACCTAACATTTTCGGCCACGTAACCTAACCTAACCTATAAAGATAGGTTAGGTTAGGTTAGGTAGGGTTGGTTAGGTTCGGTCATATATCTACGTTAATTTTAACTCCAATAAACAAAAATTGACCTCATACATAATGAAATGGGTAACTTTATCTTTTCATAGGGAAAAAAATAGAGAAAATATATAAATTCAGGAAAACTTGGCTTATTAGGCAAATTGGGCCTTGCATTGTAGGCCGAGAAGTGCATTCTGGCTACTAGGTACGACATATATATATATATATATATATATATATATATATATATATATATATATATATATATATATATATATATATATATATATATATATATATATATATATATATATATATATATATATATATATATATATATATATATATATATATATATATATGTCGTACCTAGTAGCCAGAACGCACTTCTCAACCTACTATGCAAGGCCCGATTTGCCTAATAAGCCAAGTTTTCCTGAATTAATATATTTTCTCTAACTTTTTTCTTATGAAATGATAAAACTGTTCATTTCATTATGTATGAGTTAAGTTCTTTTCATTTGAGTTAAAACTAATGTAGATATATAACCGAACCTAACCAACCCTAAAATGGTTAACATAAATTGATTGGAATATGTATGTGGACGCTCAGTTAGTGTTACTGTAATTTATATGGTTAACGTTTGAATGACATAGTTTCCCCTCATTGTCACATTTTTTGTTACTATTTCGCTGTTCATTCTCACTCTCTCTGAATCCCGTGGACTAATTGTGCTCACGAGTGTTTGTTTAAGGTACGGTAACCATAGGCTTTTCACACAATAATTTGCAACTATTTAAGAAGAAACATTTCTAAAGATTATCTAAGTTTCTAATAAATATTCTTTATCCTAACATACAAGTCAATCACACAGTACCTAACTTCAGTCAGAAACACTTTTCTTACTATATCTCGCAACGTCTTTTGCATATATATCCTATCTTAAAAAATAACAATTTTAATTCATAACTGGCAACCCCCCTCCCCTCCAGAGCTTTCAAGGCCACCAAACGTCATTCCTTTCCCTTACCTCTCCCAAATTATCTTTTGCACCAATACACAAACTAGGGGGCTTTATTGCTGAGTGGACGTCGCTCCCGACTCGTAATCCTAGCTCATTCGATCCCCCGGTGATGGCACAAACGGAAATCAGCAGAGTTTCTATCATTCTGATGCCCTCTGTTACTTAGCAGTAAATATGTAAATGAGCGTTAGACAGCTGTTGCGGGCTGCTTCCTGGGTGTGTGTGTGTGTCTGTGTGTGTGGAATTTTTTTTTATTAGTTATTAATAATTGATTGATTGGCAGTTGAGAGGCGGGCTGAAAGAGCAGAGCTCAACCCTCGCAAACACAACTAGGTGAACACAACTAGATAAATACTAACAAACCACGATCTCGTACAATCCACTACACACACAACCCGACCTCCCCCCCAACTCCCTAAATCACTCTACCTAAGTCATTAAAAAATTAAAACAAATCAATTAATACACCAAAAATACTAACTATAAATAAAGGAACCAAATTTGAGACATACAGCGACTCCAGCGTGGTCTAGTCGGAAGAGAACGTGTTCTCATCTGGATAGATTGCGATCGAGCCTGTCGGAACGGGTGTGTAACTGCAGGGCACAAATATGTGTGTGTCCCCTCCTGTAGCTGCCTCTGTTTCGACAGGTTTCCTGGATAGCTGGAATTGACCTGGCCCTTGGAAAGTGGGGAAGGGGTGAAATCCGTTGGGCCCACGGATGGATACCATGGATCCATGGACTTAGGGCAGGTCTAATCACCTGGGATTCGAACCCACGGTGGGAATAAGGGAGGAGATATGGGGAGGGGAAGGGGAAGGATGTTTCCTGGAACCAAACCTCACATAAACCCGGACACTCACACACACACACACCCTCACCCGAACACTCACAGGGGCACTCACACTCACACACACCCATAGACTGTGATAAGGGAGACCATCTGAGGGGACACAGATGGCCTCGTGGACCCACAGGCATAACCGGACACACACGCAACCGGACTCACACACTCACACGGACACTCACAGGGATAAACACACACACAGACACACATCCATAAACACAAACTGTGATAAGGGAGACCATCTGAGGGGACACAGATGGCCTCGTGGACCCACAGGCATAACCGGACACACACGCAACCGGACTCTCACACACTCACACGGACACTCACAGGGATAAACACACACATAGACACAAACTGTGATAGGGGAGACCATCTGAGGGGACACAGATGGCCTCCTGGACCCACAGGTATATATCAATATTTAAATATACATACATATTTATAAATATAACATATTTTTAAAAAATAAATAAATAAAATATATATATATATATATATATATATATATATATATATATATATATATATATATATGTCGTACCTAGTAGCCAGAACGCACTTCTCAGCCTACTATTCAAGGCCTGATTTGCCTAATAAGCCACGTTTTCGTGAATTAATTGTTTTTCGACTACCTAACCTACCTAACCTAACCTAACCTAACATTTTCGGCCACGTAACCTAACCTAACCTATAAAGATAGGTTAGGTTAGGTTAGGTAGGGTTGGTTAGGTTCGGTCATATATCTACGTTAATTTTAACTCCAATAAACAAAAATTGACCTCATACATAATGAAATGGGTAACTTTATCTTTTCATAGGGAAAAAAATAGAGAAAATATATAAATTCAGGAAAACTTGGCTTATTAGGCAAATTGGGCCTTGCATTGTAGGCCGAGAAGTGCATTCTGGCTACTAGGTACGACATATATATATATATATATATATATATATATATATATATATATATATATATATATATATATATATATATATATATATATGTCGTACCTAGTAGCCAGAACGCACTTCTCAACCTACTATGCAAGGCCCGATTTGCCTAATAAGCCAAGTTTTCCTGAATTAATATATTTTCTCTAACTTTTTTCTTATGAAATGATAAAACTGTTCATTTCATTATGTATGAGTTAAGTTCTTTTCATTTGAGTTAAAACTAATGTAGATATATAACCGAACCTAACCAACCCTAAAATGGTTAACATAAATTGATTGGAATATGTATGTGGACGCTCAGTTAGTGTTACTGTAATTTATATGGTTAACGTTTGAATGACATAGTTTCCCCTCATTGTCACATTTTTTGTTACTATTTCGCTGTTCATTCTCACTCTCTCTGAATCCCGTGGACTAATTGTGCTCACGAGTGTTTGTTTAAGGTACGGTAACCATAGGCTTTTCACACAATAATTTGCAACTATTTAAGAAGAAACATTTCTAAAGATTATCTAAGTTTCTAATAAATATTCTTTTTCCTAACATACAAGTCAATCACACAGTACCTAACTTCAGTCAGAAACACTTTTCTTACTATATCTCGCAACGTCTTTTGCATATATATCCTATCTTAAAAAATAACAATTTTAATTCATAACTGGCAACCCCCCTCCCCTCCAGAGCTTTCAAGGCCACCAAACGTCATTCCTTTCCCTTACCTCTCCCAAATTATCTTTTGCACCAATACACAAACTAGGGGGCTTTATTGCTGATTGGACGTCGCTCCCGACTCGTAATCCTAGCTCATTCGATCCCCCGGTGATGGCACAAACGGAAATCAGCAGAGTTTCTATCATTCTGATGCCCTCTGTTACTTAGCAGTAAATATGTAAATGAGCGTTAGACAGCTGTTGCGGGCTGCTTCCTGGGTGTGTGTGTGTGTCTGTGTGTGTGGAATTTTTTTTTATTAGTTATTAATAATTGATTGATTGGCAGTTGAGAGGCGGGCTGAAAGAGCAGAGCTCAACCCTCGCAAACACAACTAGGTGAACACAACTAGATAAATACTAACAAACCACGATCTCGTACAATCCACTACACACACAACCCGACCTCCCCCCCAACTCCCTAAATCACTCTACCTAAGTCATTAAAAAATTAAAACAAATCAATTAATACACCAAAAATACTAACTATAAATAAAGGAACCAAATTTGAGACATACAGCGACTCCAGCGTGGTCTAGTCGGAAGAGAACGTGTTCTCATCTGGATAGATTGCGATCGAGCCTGTCGGAACGGGTGTGTAACTGCAGGGCACAAATATGTGTGTCCCCTCCTGTAGCTGCCTCTGTTTCGACAGGTTTCCTGGATAGCTGGAATTGACCTGGCCCTTGGAAAGTGGGGAAGGGGTGAAATCCGTTGGGCCCACGGATGGATACCATGGATCCATGGACTTAGGGCAGGTCTAATCACCTGGGATTCGAACCCACGGTGGGAATAAGGGAGGAGATATGGGGAGGGGAAGGGGAAGGATGTTTCCTGGAACCAAACCTCACATAAACCCGGACACTCACACACACACACACCCTCACCCGAACACTCACAGGGGCACTCACACTCACACACACCCATAGACTGTGATAAGGGAGACCATCTGAGGGGACACAGATGGCCTCGTGGACCCACAGGCATAACCGGACACACACGCAACCGGACTCACACACTCACACGGACACTCACAGGGATAAAGACACACACAGACACACATCCATAAACACAAACTGTGATAAGGGAGACCATCTGAGGGGACACAGATGGCCTCGTGGACCCACAGGCATAACCGGACACACACGCAACCGGACTCTCACACACTCACACGGACACTCACAGGGATAAACACACACATAGACACAAACTGTGATAGGGGAGACCATCTGAGGGGACACAGATGGCCTCCTGGACCCACAGGTATATATCAATATTTAAATATACATACATATTTATAAATATAACATATTTTTAAAAAATAAATAAATAAAATATATATATATATATATATATATATATATATATATATATATATATATATATATATATATATATATATATATATATATATATATATATATATGTCGTACCTAGTAGCCAGAACGCACTTCTCAGCCTACTATTCAAGGCCTGATTTGCCTAATAAGCCACGTTTTCGTGAATTAATTGTTTTTCGACTACCTAACCTACCTAACCTAACCTAACCTAACATTTTCGGCCACGTAACCTAACCTAACCTATAAAGATAGGTTAGGTTAGGTTAGGTAGGGTTGGTTAGGTTCGGTCATATATCTACGTTAATTTTAACTCCAATAAACAAAAATTGACCTCATACATAATGAAATGGGTAACTTTATCTTTTCATAGGGAAAAAAATAGAGAAAATATATAAATTCAGGAAAACTTGGCTTATTAGGCAAATTGGGCCTTGCATTGTAGGCCGAGAAGTGCATTCTGGCTACTAGGTACGACATATATATATATATATATATATATATATATATATATATATATATATATATATATATATATATATATATATATATATATATATATATGTCGTACCTAGTAGCCAGAACGCACTTCTCAACCTACTATGCAAGGCCCGATTTGCCTAATAAGCCAAGTTTTCCTGAATTAATATATTTTCTCTAACTTTTTTCTTATGAAATGATAAAACTGTTCATTTCATTATGTATGAGTTAAGTTCTTTTCATTTGAGTTAAAACTAATGTAGATATATAACCGAACCTAACCAACCCTAAAATGGTTAACATAAATTGATTGGAATATGTATGTGGACGCTCAGTTAGTGTTACTGTAATTTATATGGTTAACGTTTGAATGACATAGTTTCCCCTCATTGTCACATTTTTTGTTACTATTTCGCTGTTCATTCTCACTCTCTCTGAATCCCGTGGACTAATTGTGCTCACGAGTGTTTGTTTAAGGTACGGTAACCATAGGCTTTTCACACAATAATTTGCAACTATTTAAGAAGAAACATTTCTAAAGATTATCTAAGTTTCTAATAAATATTCTTTATCCTAACATACAAGTCAATCACACAGTACCTAACTTCAGTCAGAAACACTTTTCTTACTATATCTCGCAACGTCTTTTGCATATATATCCTATCTTAAAAAATAACAATTTTAATTCATAACTGGCAACCCCCCTCCCCTCCAGAGCTTTCAAGGCCACCAAACGTCATTCCTTTCCCTTACCTCTCCCAAATTATCTTTTGCACCAATACACAAACTAGGGGGCTTTATTGCTGAGTGGACGTCGCTCCCGACTCGTAATCCTAGCTCATTCGATCCCCCGGTGATGGCACAAACGGAAATCAGCAGAGTTTCTATCATTCTGATGCCCTCTGTTACTTAGCAGTAAATATGTAAATGAGCGTTAGACAGCTGTTGCGGGCTGCTTCCTGGGTGTGTGTGTGTGTCTGTGTGTGTGGAATTTTTTTTTATTAGTTATTAATAATTGATTGATTGGCAGTTGAGAGGCGGGCTGAAAGAGCAGAGCTCAACCCTCGCAAACACAACTAGGTGAACACAACTAGATAAATACTAACAAACCACGATCTCGTACAATCCACTACACACACAACCCGACCTCCCCCCCAACTCCCTAAATCACTCTACCTAAGTCATTAAAAAATTAAAACAAATCAATTAATACACCAAAAATACTAACTATAAATAAAGGAACCAAATTTGAGACATACAGCGACTCCAGCGTGGTCTAGTCGGAAGAGAACGTGTTCTCATCTGGATAGATTGCGATCGAGCCTGTCGGAACGGGTGTGTAACTGCAGGGCACAAATATGTGTGTGTCCCCTCCTGTAGCTGCCTCTGTTTCGACAGGTTTCCTGGATAGCTGGAATTGACCTGGCCCTTGGAAAGTGGGGAAGGGGTGAAATCCGTTGGGCCCACGGATGGATACCATGGATCCATGGACTTAGGGCAGGTCTAATCACCTGGGATTCGAACCCACGGTGGGAATAAGGGAGGAGATATGGGGAGGGGAAGGGGAAGGATGTTTCCTGGAACCAAACCTCACATAAACCCGGACACTCACACACACACACACCCTCACCCGAACACTCACAGGGGCACTCACACTCACACACACCCATAGACTGTGATAAGGGAGACCATCTGAGGGGACACAGATGGCCTCGTGGACCCACAGGCATAACCGGACACACACGCAACCGGACTCACACACTCACACGGACACTCACAGGGATAAACACACACACAGACACACATCCATAAACACAAACTGTGATAAGGGAGACCATCTGAGGGGACACAGATGGCCTCGTGGACCCACAGGCATAACCGGACACACACGCAACCGGACTCTCACACACTCACACGGACACTCACAGGGATAAACACACACATAGACACAAACTGTGATAGGGGAGACCATCTGAGGGGACACAGATGGCCTCCTGGACCCACAGGTATATATCAATATTTAAATATACATACATATTTATAAATATAACATATTTTTAAAAAATAAATAAATAAAATATATATATATATATATATATATATATATATATATATATATATATATATATATATATATATATATATATATATATATATATATATATGTCGTACCTAGTAGCCAGAACGCACTTCTCAGCCTACTATTCAAGGCCTGATTTGCCTAATAAGCCACGTTTTCGTGAATTAATTGTTTTTCGACTACCTAACCTACCTAACCTAACCTAACCTAACATTTTCGGCCACGTAACCTAACCTAACCTATAAAGATAGGTTAGGTTAGGTTAGGTAGGGTTGGTTAGGTTCGGTCATATATCTACGTTAATTTTAACTCCAATAAACAAAAATTGACCTCATACATAATGAAATGGGTAACTTTATCTTTTCATAGGGAAAAAAATAGAGAAAATATATAAATTCAGGAAAACTTGGCTTATTAGGCAAATTGGGCCTTGCATTGTAGGCCGAGAAGTGCATTCTGGCTACTAGGTACGACATATATATATATATATATATATATATATATATATATATATATATATATATATATATATATATATATATATATATATATATATATATGTCGTACCTAGTAGCCAGAACGCACTTCTCAACCTACTATGCAAGGCCCGATTTGCCTAATAAGCCAAGTTTTCCTGAATTAATATATTTTCTCTAACTTTTTTCTTATGAAATGATAAAACTGTTCATTTCATTATGTATGAGTTAAGTTCTTTTCATTTGAGTTAAAACTAATGTAGATATATAACCGAACCTAACCAACCCTAAAATGGTTAACATAAATTGATTGGAATATGTATGTGGACGCTCAGTTAGTGTTACTGTAATTTATATGGTTAACGTTTGAATGACATAGTTTCCCCTCATTGTCACATTTTTTGTTACTATTTCGCTGTTCATTCTCACTCTCTCTGAATCCCGTGGACTAATTGTGCTCACGAGTGTTTGTTTAAGGTACGGTAACCATAGGCTTTTCACACAATAATTTGCAACTATTTAAGAAGAAACATTTCTAAAGATTATCTAAGTTTCTAATAAATATTCTTTATCCTAACATACAAGTCAATCACACAGTACCTAACTTCAGTCAGAAACACTTTTCTTACTATATCTCGCAACGTCTTTTGCATATATATCCTATCTTAAAAAATAACAATTTTAATTCATAACTGGCAACCCCCCTCCCCTCCAGAGCTTTCAAGGCCACCAAACGTCATTCCTTTCCCTTACCTCTCCCAAATTATCTTTTGCACCAATACACAAACTAGGGGGCTTTATTGCTGAGTGGACGTCGCTCCCGACTCGTAATCCTAGCTCATTCGATCCCCCGGTGATGGCACAAACGGAAATCAGCAGAGTTTCTATCATTCTGATGCCCTCTGTTACTTAGCAGTAAATATGTAAATGAGCGTTAGACAGCTGTTGCGGGCTGCTTCCTGGGTGTGTGTGTGTGTCTGTGTGTGTGGAATTTTTTTTTATTAGTTATTAATAATTGATTGATTGGCAGTTGAGAGGCGGGCTGAAAGAGCAGAGCTCAACCCTCGCAAACACAACTAGGTGAACACAACTAGATAAATACTAACAAACCACGATCTCGTACAATCCACTACACACACAACCCGACCTCCCCCCCAACTCCCTAAATCACTCTACCTAAGTCATTAAAAAATTAAAACAAATCAATTAATACACCAAAAATACTAACTATAAATAAAGGAACCAAATTTGAGACATACAGCGACTCCAGCGTGGTCTAGTCGGAAGAGAACGTGTTCTCATCTGGATAGATTGCGATCGAGCCTGTCGGAACGGGTGTGTAACTGCAGGGCACAAATATGTGTGTGTCCCCTCCTGTAGCTGCCTCTGTTTCGACAGGTTTCCTGGATAGCTGGAATTGACCTGGCCCTTGGAAAGTGGGGAAGGGGTGAAATCCGTTGGGCCCACGGATGGATACCATGGATCCATGGACTTAGGGCAGGTCTAATCACCTGGGATTCGAACCCACGGTGGGAATAAGGGAGGAGATATGGGGAGGGGAAGGGGAAGGATGTTTCCTGGAACCAAACCTCACATAAACCCGGACACTCACACACACACACACCCTCACCCGAACACTCACAGGGGCACTCACACTCACACACACCCATAGACTGTGATAAGGGAGACCATCTGAGGGGACACAGATGGCCTCGTGGACCCACAGGCATAACCGGACACACACGCAACCGGACTCACACACTCACACGGACACTCACAGGGATAAACACACACACAGACACACATCCATAAACACAAACTGTGATAAGGGAGACCATCTGAGGGGACACAGATGGCCTCGTGGACCCACAGGCATAACCGGACACACACGCAACCGGACTCTCACACACTCACACGGACACTCACAGGGATAAACACACACATAGACACAAACTGTGATACGGGAGACCATCTGAGGGGACACAGATGGCCTCCTGGACCCACAGGTATATATCAATATTTAAATATACATACATATTTATAAATATAACATATTTTTAAAAAATAAATAAATAAAATATATATATATATATATATATATATATATATATATATATATATATATATATATGTCGTACCTAGTAGCCAGAACGCACTTCTCAGCCTACTATTCAAGGCCTGATTTGCCTAATAAGCCACGTTTTCGTGAATTAATTGTTTTTCGACTACCTAACCTACCTAACCTAACCTAACCTAACATTTTCGGCCACGTAACCTAACCTAACCTATAAAGATAGGTTAGGTTAGGTTAGGTAGGGTTGGTTAGGTTCGGTCATATATCTACGTTAATTTTAACTCCAATAAACAAAAATTGACCTCATACATAATGAAATGGGTAACTTTATCTTTTCATAGGGAAAAAAATAGAGAAAATATATAAATTCAGGAAAACTTGGCTTATTAGGCAAATTGGGCCTTGCATTGTAGGCCGAGAAGTGCATTCTGGCTACTAGGTACGACATATATATATATATATATATATATATATATATATATATATATATATATATATATATATATATATATATATATATATATATATATATATATATATATATATATATATATATATATGTCGTACCTAGTAGCCAGAACGCACTTCTCAACCTACTATGCAAGGCCCGATTTGCCTAATAAGCCAAGTTTTCCTGAATTAATATATTTTCTCTAACTTTTTTCTTATGAAATGATAAAACTGTTCATTTCATTATGTATGAGTTAAGTTCTTTTCATTTGAGTTAAAACTAATGTAGATATATAACCGAACCTAACCAACCCTAAAATGGTTAACATAAATTGATTGGAATATGTATGTGGACGCTCAGTTAGTGTTACTGTAATTTATATGGTTAACGTTTGAATGACATAGTTTCCCCTCATTGTCACATTTTTTGTTACTATTTCGCTGTTCATTCTCACTCTCTCTGAATCCCGTGGACTAATTGTGCTCACGAGTGTTTGTTTAAGGTACGGTAACCATAGGCTTTTCACACAATAATTTGCAACTATTTAAGAAGAAACATTTCTAAAGATTATCTAAGTTTCTAATAAATATTCTTTTTCCTAACATACAAGTCAATCACACAGTACCTAACTTCAGTCAGAAACACTTTTCTTACTATATCTCGCAACGTCTTTTGCATATATATCCTATCTTAAAAAATAACAATTTTAATTCATAACTGGCAACCCCCCTCCCCTCCAGAGCTTTCAAGGCCACCAAACGTCATTCCTTTCCCTTACCTCTCCCAAATTATCTTTTGCACCAATACACAAACTAGGGGGCTTTATTGCTGATTGGACGTCGCTCCCGACTCGTAATCCTAGCTCATTCGATCCCCCAGTGATGGCACAAACGGAAATCAGCAGAGTTTCTATCATTCTGATGCCCTCTGTTACTTAGCAGTAAATATGTAAATGAGCGTTAGACAGCTGTTGCGGGCTGCTTCCTGGGTGTGTGTGTGTGTCTGTGTGTGTGGAATTTTTTTTTATTAGTTATTAATAATTGATTGATTGGCAGTTGAGAGGCGGGCCGAAAGAGCAGAGCTCAACCCTCGCAAGCACAACTAGGTGAACACAACTAGATAAATACTAACAAACCACGATCTCGTACAATCCACTACACACACAACCCGACCTCCCCCCCAACTCCCTAAATCACTCTACCTAAGTCATTAAAAAATTAAAACAAATCAATTAATACACCAAAAATACTAACTATAAATAAAGGAACCAAATTTGAGACATACAGCGACTCCAGCGTGGTCTAGTCGGAAGAGAACGTGTTCTCATCTGGATAGATTGCGATCGAGCCTGTCGGAACGGGTGTGTAACTGCAGGGCACAAATATGTGTGTGTCCCCTCCTGTAGCTGCCTCTGTTTCGACAGGTTTCCTGGATAGCTGGAATTGACCTGGCCCTTGGAAAGTGGGGAAGGGGTGAAATCCGTTGGGCCCACGGATGGATACCTTGGATCCATGGACTTAGGGCAGGTCTAATCACCTGGGATTCGAACCCACGGTGGGAATAAGGGAGGAGATATGGGGAGGGGAAGGGGAAGGATGTTTCCTGGAACCAAACCTCACATAAACCCGGACACTCACACACACACACACCCTCACCCGAACACTCACAGGGGCACTCACACTCACACACACCCATAGACTGTGATAAGGGAGACCATCTGAGGGGACACAGATGGCCTCGTGGACCCACAGGCATAACCAGACACACACGCAACCGGACTCACACACTCACACGGACACTCACAGGGATAAACACACACACAGACACACATCCATAGACACAAACTGTGATAAGGGAGACCATCTGAGGGGACACAGATGGCCTCGTGGACCCACAGGCATAACCGGACACACACGCAACCGGACTCTCACACACTCACACGGACACTCACAGGGATAAACACACACATAGACACAAACTGTGATAGGGGAGACCATCTGAGGGGACACAGATGGCCTCCTGGACCCACAGGTATATATCAATATTTAAATATACATACATATTTATAAATATAACATATTTTTAAAAAATAAATAAATAAAATATATATATATATATATATATATATATATATATATATATATATATATATATATATATATATATATATATATATATATATATATGTCGTACCTAGTAGCCAGAACGCACTTCTCAGCCTACTATTCAAGGCCTGATTTGCCTAATAAGCCACGTTTTCGTGAATTAATTGTTTTTCGACTACCTAACCTACCTAACCTAACCTAACCTAACATTTTCGGCCACGTAACCTAACCTAACCTATAAAGATAGGTTAGGTTAGGTTAGGTAGGGTTGGTTAGGTTCGGTCATATATCTACGTTAATTTTAACTCCAATAAACAAAAATTGACCTCATACATAATGAAATGGGTAACTTTATCTTTTCATAGGGAAAAAAATAGAGAAAATATATAAATTCAGGAAAACTTGGCTTATTAGGCAAATTGGGCCTTGCATTGTAGGCCGAGAAGTGCATTCTGGCTACTAGGTACGACATATATATATATATATATATATATATATATATATATATATATATATATATATATATATATATATATATATATATATATATATATATATATATATATGTCGTACCTAGTAGCCAGAACGCACTTCTCAACCTACTATGCAAGGCCCGATTTGCCTAATAAGCCAAGTTTTCCTGAATTAATATATTTTCTCTAACTTTTTTCTTATGAAATGATAAAACTGTTCATTTCATTATGTATGAGTTAAGTTCTTTTCATTTGAGTTAAAACTAATGTAGATATATAACCGAACCTAACCAACCCTAAAATGGTTAACATAAATTGATTGGAATATGTATGTGGACGCTCAGTTAGTGTTACTGTAATTTATATGGTTAACGTTTGAATGACATAGTTTCCCCTCATTGTCACATTTTTTGTTACTATTTCGCTGTTCATTCTCACTCTCTCTGAATCCCGTGGACTAATTGTGCTCACGAGTGTTTGTTTAAGGTACGGTAACCATAGGCTTTTCACACAATAATTTGCAACTATTTAAGAAGAAACATTTCTAAAGATTATCTAAGTTTCTAATAAATATTCTTTTTCCTAACATACAAGTCAATCACACAGTACCTAACTTCAGTCAGAAACACTTTTCTTACTATATCTCGCAACGTCTTTTGCATATATATCCTATCTTAAAAAATAACAATTTTAATTCATAACTGGCAACCCCCCTCCCCTCCAGAGCTTTCAAGGCCACCAAACGTCATTCCTTTCCCTTACCTCTCCCAAATTATCTTTTGCACCAATACACAAACTAGGGGGCTTTATTGCTGATTGGACGTCGCTCCCGACTAGTAATCCTAGCTCATTCGATCCCCCGGTGATGGCACAAACGGAAATCAGCAGAGTTTCTATCATTCTGATGCCCTCTGTTACTTAGCAGTAAATATGTAAATGAGCGTTAGACTGCTGTTGCGGGCTGCTTCCTGGGTGTGTGTGTGTGTCTGTGTGTGTGGAATTTTTTTTTATTAGTTATTAATAATTGATTGATTGGCAGTTGAGAGGCGGGCCGAAAGAGCAGAGCTCAACCCTCGCAAGCACAACTAGGTGAACACAACTAGATAAATACTAACAAACCACGATCTCGTACAATCCACTACACACACAACCCGACCTCCCCCCCAACTCCCTAAATCACTCTACCTAAGTCATTAAAAAATTAAAACATCAATTAATACACCAAAAATACTAACTATAAATAAAGGAACCAAATTTGAGACATACAGCGACTCCAGCGTGGTCTAGTCGGAAGAGAACGTGTTCTCATCTGGATAGATTGCGATCGAGCCTGTCGGAACGGGTGTGTAACTGCAGGGCACAAATATGTGTGTGTCCCCTCCTGTAGCTGCCTCTGTTTCGACAGGTTTCCTGGATAGCTGGAATTGACCTGGCCCTTGGAAAGTGGGGAAGGGGTGAAATCCGTTGGGCCCACGGATGGATACCTTGGATCCATGGACTTAGGGCAGGTCTAATCACCTGGGATTCGAACCCACGGTGGGAATAAGGGAGGAGATATGGGGAGGGGAAGGGGAAGGATGTTTCCTGGAACCAAACCTCACATAAACCCGGACACTCACACACACACACACCCTCACCCGAACACTCACAGGGGCACTCACACTCACACACACCCATAGACTGTGATAAGGGAGACCATCTGAGGGGACACAGATGGCCTCGTGGACCCACAGGCATAACCGGACACACACGCAACCGGACTCACACACTCACACGGACACTCACAGGGATAAACACACACACAGACACACATCCATAGACACAAACTGTGATAAGGGAGACCATCTGAGGGGACACAGATGGCCTCGTGGACCCACAGGCATAACCGGACACACACGCAACCGGACTCTCACACACTCACACGGACACTCACAGGGATAAACACACACATAGACACAAACTGTGATAGGGGAGACCATCTGAGGGGACACAGATGGCCTCCTGGACCCACAGGTATATATCAATATTTAAATATACATACATATTTATAAATATAACATATTTTTAAAAAATAAATATATATATATATATATATATATATATATATATATATATATATATATATATATATATATATATAAATATATATATATATATATATATATATATATATATATATATATATATATATATATATATATATATATATGTCGTACCTAGTAGCCAGAACGCACTTCTCAGCCTACTATTCAAGGCCTGATTTGCCTAATAAGCCACGTTTTCGTGAATTAATTGTTTTTCGACTACCTAACCTACCTAACCTAACCTAACCTAACATTTTCGGCCACGTAACCTAACCTAACCTATAAAGATAGGTTAGGTTAGGTTAGGTAGGGTTGGTTAGGTTCGGTCATATATCTACGTTAATTTTAACTCCAATAAACAAAAATTGACCTCATACATAATGAAATGGGTAACTTTATCTTTTCATAGGGAAAAAAATAGAGAAAATATATAAATTCAGGAAAACTTGGCTTATTAGGCAAATTGGGCCTTGCATTGTAGGCCGAGAAGTGCATTCTGGCTACTAGGTACGATATATATATATATATATATATATATATATATATATATATATATATATATATATATATATGTCGTACCTAGTAGCCAGAACGCACTTCTCAACCTACTATGCAAGGCCCGATTTGCCTAATAAGCCAAGTTTTCCTGAATTAATATATTTTCTCTAATTTTTTTCTTATGAAATGATAAAACTGTTCATTTCATTATGTATGAGTTAAGTTCTTTTCATTTGAGTTAAAACTAATGTAGATATATAACCGAACCTAACCAACCCTAAAATGGTTAACATAAATTGATTGGAATATGTATGTGGACGCTCAGTTAGTGTTACTGTAATTTATATGGTTAACGTTTGAATGACATAGTTTCCCCTCATTGTCACATTTTTTGTTACTATTTCGCTGTTCATTCTCACTCTCTCTGAATCCCGTGGACTAATTGTGCTCACGAGTGTTTGTTTAAGGTACGGTAACCATAGGCTTTTCACACAATAATTTGCAACTATTTAAGAAGAAACATTTCTAAAGATTATCTAAGTTTCTAATAAATATTCTTTTTCCTAACATACAAGTCAATCACACAGTACCTAACTTCAGTCAGAAACACTTTTCTTACTATATCTCGCAACGTCTTTTGCATATATATCCTATCTTAAAAAATAACAATTTTAATTCATAACTGGCAACCCCCCTCCCCTCCAGAGCTTTCAAGGCCACCAAACGTCATTCCTTTCCCTTACCTCTCCCAAATTATCTTTTGCACCAATACACAAACTAGGGGGCTTTATTGCTGATTGGACGTCGCTCCCGACTCGTAATCCTAGCTCATTCGATCCCCCGGTGATGGCACAAACGGAAATCAGCAGAGTTTCTATCATTCTGATGCCCTCTGTTACTTAGCAGTAAATATGTAAATGAGCGTTAGACAGCTGTTGCGGGCTGCTTCCTGGGTGTGTGTGTGTGTCTGTGTGTGTGGAATTTTTTTTTATTAGTTATTAATAATTGATTGATTGGCAGTTGAGAGGCGGGCCGAAAGAGCAGAGCTCAACCCTCGCAAGCACAACTAGGTGAACACAACTAGATAAATACTAACAAACCACGATCTCGTACAATCCACTACACACACAACCCGACCTCCCCCCCAACTCCCTAAATCACTCTACCTAAGTCATTAAAAAATTAAAACAAATCAATTAATACACCAAAAATACTAACTATAAATAAAGGAACCAAATTTGAGACATACAGCGACTCCAGCGTGGTCTAGTCGGAAGAGAACGTGTTCTCATCTGGATAGATTGCGATCGAGCCTGTCGGAACGGGTGTGTAACTGCAGGGCACAAATATGTGTGTGTCCCCTCCTGTAGCTGCCTCTGTTTCGACAGGTTTCCTGGATAGCTGGAATTGACCTGGCCCTTGGAAAGTGGGGAAGGGGTGAAATCCGTTGGGCCCACGGATGGATACCTTGGATCCATGGACTTAGGGCAGGTCTAATCACCTGGGATTCGAACCCACGGTGGGAATAAGGGAGGAGATATGGGGAGGGGAAGGGGAAGGATGTTTCCTGGAACCAAACCTCACATAAACCCGGACACTCACACACACACACACCCTCACCCGAACACTCACAGGGGCACTCACACTCACACACACCCATAGACTGTGATAAGGGAGACCATCTGAGGGGACACAGATGGCCTCGTGGACCCACAGGCATAACCGGACACACACGCAACCGGACTCACACACTCACACGGACACTCACAGGGATAAACACACACACAGACACACATCCATAGACACAAACTGTGATAAGGGAGACCATCTGAGGGGACACAGATGGCCTCGTGGACCCACAGGCATAACCGGACACACACGCAACCGGACTCTCACACACTCACACGGACACTCACAGGGATAAACACACACATAGACACAAACTGTGATAGGGGAGACCATCTGAGGGGACACAGATGGCCTCCTGGACCCACAGGTATATATCAATATTTAAATATACATACATATTTATAAATATAACATATTTTTAAAAAATAAATATATATATATATATATATATATATATATATATATATATATATATATATATATATATATATATATAAATATATATATATATATATATATATATATATATATATATATATATATATATATATATATGTCGTACCTAGTAGCCAGAACGCACTTCTCAGCCTACTATTCAAGGCCTGATTTGCCTAATAAGCCACGTTTTCGTGAATTAATTGTTTTTCGACTACCTAACCTACCTAACCTAACCTAACCTAACATTTTCGGCCACGTAACCTAACCTAACCTATAAAGATAGGTTAGGTTAGGTTAGGTAGGGTTGGTTAGGTTCGGTCATATATCTACGTTAATTTTAACTCCAATAAACAAAAATTGACCTCATACATAATGAAATGGGTAACTTTATCTTTTCATAGGGAAAAAAATAGAGAAAATATATAAATTCAGGAAAACTTGGCTTATTAGGCAAATTGGGCCTTGCATTGTAGGCCGAGAAGTGCATTCTGGCTACTAGGTACGACATATATATATATATATATATATATATATATATATATATATATATATATATATATATATGTCGTACCTAGTAGCCAGAACGCACTTCTCAACCTACTATGCAAGGCCCGATTTGCCTAATAAGCCAAGTTTTCCTGAATTAATATATTTTCTCTAATTTTTTTCTTATGAAATGATAAAACTGTTCATTTCATTATGTATGAGTTAAGTTCTTTTCATTTGAGTTAAAACTAATGTAGATATATAACCGAACCTAACCAACCCTAAAATGGTTAACATAAATTGATTGGAATATGTATGTGGACGCTCAGTTAGTGTTACTGTAATTTATATGGTTAACGTTTGAATGACATAGTTTCCCCTCATTGTCACATTTTTTGTTACTATTTCGCTGTTCATTCTCACTCTCTCTGAATCCCGTGGACTAATTGTGCTCACGAGTGTTTGTTTAAGGTACGGTAACCATAGGCTTTTCACACAATAATTTGCAACTATTTAAGAAGAAACATTTCTAAAGATTATCTAAGTTTCTAATAAATATTCTTTTTCCTAACATACAAGTCAATCACACAGTACCTAACTTCAGTCAGAAACACTTTTCTTACTATATCTCGCAACGTCTTTTGCATATATATCCTATCTTAAAAAATAACAATTTTAATTCATAACTGGCAACCCCCCTCCCCTCCAGAGCTTTCAAGGCCACCAAACGTCATTCCTTTCCCTTAACCTCTCCCAAATTATCTTTTGCACCAATACACAAACTAGGGGGCTTTATTGCTGAGTGGACGTCGCTCCCGACTCGTAATCCTAGCTCATTCGATCCCCCGGTGATGGCACAAACGGAAATCAGCAGAGTTTCTATCATTCTGATGCCCTCTGTTACTTAGCAGTAAATATGTAAATGAGCGTTAGACAGCTGTTGCGGGCTGCTTCCTGGGTGTGTGTTTGTGTCTGTGTGTGTGGAATTTTTTTTTATTAGTTATTAATAATTGATTGATTGGCAGTTGAGAGGCGGGCCGAAAGAGCAGAGCTCAACCCTCGCAAGCACAACTAGGTGAACACAACTAGATAAATACTCACAAACCACGATCTCGTACAATCCACTACACACACAACCCGACCTCCCCCCCAACTCCCTAAATCACTCTACCTAAGTCATTAAAAAATTAAAACAAATCAATTAATACACCAAAAATACTAACTATAAATAAAGGAACCAAATTTGAGACATACAGCGACTCCAGCGTGGTCTAGTCGGAAGAGAACGTGTTCTCATCTGGATAGATTGCAATCGAGCCTGTCGGAACGGGTGTGTAACTGCAGGGCACAAATATTTGTGTGTCCCCTCCTGTAGCTGCCTCTGTTTCGACAGGTTTCCTGGATAGCTGGAATTGACCTGGCCCTTGGAAAGTGGGGAAGGGGTGAAATCCGTTGGGCCCACGGATGGATACCTTGGATCCATGGACTTAGGGCAGGTCTAATCACCTGGGATTCGAACCCACGGTGGGAATAAGGGAGGAGATATGGGGAGGGGAAGGGGAAGGATGTTTCCTGGAACCAAACCTCACATAAACCCGGACACTCACACACACACACACCCTCACCCGAACACTCACAGGGGCACTCACACTCACACACACCCATAGACTGTGATAAGGGAGACCACCTGAGGGGACACAGATGGCCTCGTGGACCCACAGGCATAACCGGACACACACGCAACCGGACTCACACACTCACACGGACACTCACAGGGATAAACACACACACAGACACACATCCATAAACACAAACTGTGATAAGGGAGACCATCTGAGGGGACACAGATGGCCTCGTGGACCCACAGGCATAACCGGACACACACGCAACCGGACTCTCACACACTCACACGGACACTCACAGGGATAAACACACACATAGACACAAACTGTGATAAGGGAGACCATCTGAGGGGACACAGATGGCCTCCTGGACCCACAGGTATATATCAATATTTAAATATACATACATATTTATAAATATAACATATTTTTAAAAAATAAATAAATAAAATAATATATATATATATATATATATATATATATATATATATATATATATATATATATATATATATGTCGTACCTAGTAGCCAGAACGCACTTCTCAACCTACTATGCAAGGCCCGATTTGCCTAATAAGCCAAGTTTTCCTGAATTAATATATTTTCTCTAATTTTTTTCTTATGAAATGATAAAACTGTTCATTTCATTATGTATGAGTTAAGTTCTTTTCATTTGAGTTAAAACTAATGTAGATATATAACCGAACCTAACCAACCCTAAAATGGTTAACATAAATTGATTGGAATATGTATGTGGACGCTCAGTTAGTGTTACTGTAATTTATATGGTTAACGTTTGAATGACATAGTTTCCCCTCATTGTCACATTTTTTGTTACTATTTCGCTGTTCATTCTCACTCTCTCTGAATCCCGTGCACTAATTGTGCTCACGAGTGTTTGTTGAAGGTACGGTAACCATAGGCTTTTCACACAATAATTTGCAACTATTTAAGAAGAAACATTTCTAAAGATTATCTAAGTTTCTAATAAATATTCTTTTTCCTAACATACAAGTCAATCACACAGTACCTAACTTCAGTCAGAAACACTTTTCTTACTATATCTCGCAACGTCTTTTGCATATATATCCTATCTTAAAAAATAACAATTTTAATTCATAACTGGCAACCCCCCTCCCCTCCAGAGCTTTCAAGGCCACCAAACGTCATTCCTTTCCCTTAACCTCTCCCAAATTATCTTTTGCACCAATACACAAACTAGGGGGCTTTATTGCTGAGTGGACGTCGCTCCCGACTCGTAATCCTAGCTCATTCGATCCCCAGGTGATGGCACAAACGGAAATCAGCAGAGTTTCTATCATTCCGATGCCCTCTGTTACTTAGCAGTAAATATGTAAATGAGCGTTAGACAGCTGTTGCGGGCTGCTTCCTGGGTGTGTGTGTGTGTCTGTGTGTGTGGAATTTTTTTTATTAGTTATTAATAATTGATTGATTGGCAGTTGAGAGGCGGGCCGAAAGAGCAGAGCTCAACCCTCGCAAGCACAACTAGGTGAACACAACTAGATAAATACTCACAAACCACGATCTCGTACAATCCACTACACACACAACCCGACCTCCCCCCCAACTCCCTAAATCACTCTACCTAAGTCATTAAAAAATTAAAACAAATCAATTAATACACCAAAAATACTAACTATAAATAAAGGAACCAAATTTGAGACATACAGCGACTCCAGCGTGGTCTAGTCGGAAGAGAACGTGTTCTCATCTGGATAGATTGCAATCGAGCCTGTCGGAACGGGTGTGTAACTGCAGGGCACAAATATTTGTGTGTCCCCTCCTGTAGCTGCCTCTGTTTCGACAGGTTTCCTGGATAGCTGGAATTGACCTGGCCCTTGGAAAGTGGGGAAGGGGTGAAATCCGTTGGGCCCACGGATGGATACCTTGGATCCATGGACTTAGGGCAGGTCTAATCACCTGGGATTCGAACCCACGGTGGGAATAAGGGAGGAGATATGGGGAGGGGAAGGGGAAGGATGTTTCCTGGAACCAAACCTCACATAAACCCGGACACTCACACACACACACACCCTCACCCGAACACTCACAGGGGCACTCACACTCACACACACCCATAGACTGTGATAAGGGAGACCACCTGAGGGGACACAGATGGCCTCGTGGACCCACAGGCATAACCGGACACACACGCAACCGGACTCACACACTCACACGGACACTCACAGGGATAAACACACACACAGACACACATCCATAAACACAAACTGTGATAAGGGAGACCATCTGAGGGGACACAGATGGCCTCGTGGACCCACAGGCATAACCGGACACACACGCAACCGGACTCTCACACACTCACACGGACACTCACAGGGATAAACACACACATAGACACAAACTGTGATAAGGGAGACCATCTGAGGGGACACAGATGGCCTCCTGGACCCACAGGTATATATCAATATTTAAATATACATACATATTTATAAATATAACATATTTTTAAAAAATAAATAAATAAAATAATATATATATATATATATATATATATATATATATATATATATATATATATATATATATATATATGTCGTACCTAGTAGCCAGAACGCACTTCTCAACCTACTATGCAAGGCCCGATTTGCCTAATAAGCCAAGTTTTCCTGAATTAATATATTTTCTCTAATTTTTTTCTTATGAAATGATAAAACTGTTCATTTCATTATGTATGAGTTAAGTTCTTTTCATTTGAGTTAAAACTAATGTAGATATATAACCGAACCTAACCAACCCTAAAATGGTTAACATAAATTGATTGGAATATGTATGTGGACGCTCAGTTAGTGTTACTGTAATTTATATGGTTAACGTTTGAATGACATAGTTTCCCCTCATTGTCACATTTTTTGTTACTATTTCGCTGTTCATTCTCACTCTCTCTGAATCCCGTGCACTAATTGTGCTCACGAGTGTTTGTTGAAGGTACGGTAACCATAGGCTTTTCACACAATAATTTGCAACTATTTAAGAAGAAACATTTCTAAAGATTATCTAAGTTTCTAATAAATATTCTTTTTCCTAACATACAAGTCAATCACACAGTACCTAACTTCAGTCAGAAACACTTTTCTTACTATATCTCGCAACGTCTTTTGCATATATATCCTATCTTAAAAAATAACAATTTTAATTCATAACTGGCAACCCCCCTCCCCTCCAGAGCTTTCAAGGCCACCAAACGTCATTCCTTTCCCTTAACCTCTCCCAAATTATCTTTTGCACCAATACACAAACTAGGGGGCTTTATTGCTGAGTGGACGTCGCTCCCGACTCGTAATCCTAGCTCATTCGATCCCCAGGTGATGGCACAAACGGAAATCAGCAGAGTTTCTATCATTCCGATGCCCTCTGTTACTTAGCAGTAAATATGTAAATGAGCGTTAGACAGCTGTTGCGGGCTGCTTCCTGGGTGTGTGTGTGTGTCTGTGTGTGTGGAATTTTTTTTATTAGTTATTAATAATTGATTGATTGGCAGTTGAGAGGCGGGCCGAAAGAGCAGAGCTCAACCCTCGCAAGCACAACTAGGTGAACACAACTAGATAAATACTAACAAACCACGATCTCGTACAATCCACTACACACACAACCCGACCTCCCCCCCCAACTCCCTAAATCACTCTACCTAAGTCATTAAAAAATTAAAACAAATCAATTAATACACCAAAAATACTAACTATAAATAAAGGAACCAAATTTGAGACATACAGCGACTCCAGCGTGGTCTAGTCGGAAGAGAACGTGTTCTCATCTGGATAGATTGCGATCGAGCCTGTCGGAACGGGTGTGTAACTGCAGGGCACAAATATTTGTGTGTCCCCTCCTGTAGCTGCCTCTGTTTCGACAGGTTTCCTGGATAGCTGGAATTGACCTGGCCCTTGGAAAGTGGGGAAGGGGTGAAATCCGTTGGGCCCACGGATGGATACCTTGGATCCATGGACTTAGGGCAGTTCTAATCACCTGGGATTCGAACCCACGGTGGGAATAAGGGAGGAGATATGGGGAGGGGAAGGGGAAGGATGTTTCCTGGAACCAAACCTCACATAAACCCGGACACTCACACACACACACACCCTCACCCGAACACTCACAGGGGCACTCACACTCACACACACCCATAGACTGTGATAAGGGAGACCATCTGAGGGGACACAGATGGCCTCGTGGACCCACAGGCATAACCGGACACACACGCAACCGGACTCACACACTCACACGGACACTCACAGGGATAAACACACACACAGACACACATCCATAGACACAAACTGTGATAAGGGAGACCATCTGAGGGGACACAGATGGCCTCGTGGACCCACAGGCATAACCGGACACACAAGCAACCGGACTCTCACACACTCACACGGACACTCACAGGGATAAACACACACATAGACACAAACTGTGATAAGGGAGACCATCTGAGGGGACACAGATGGCCTCCTGGACCCACAGGTATATATCAATATTTAAATATACATACATATTTATAAATATAACATATTTTTAAAAAATAAATAAATAAAATAAAAAAAAAAAAAAAAAAAAAATATATATATATATATATATATATATATATATATATATATATATATATATATATATATATATATATATATATATATATATATATATATATATGTCGTACCTAGTAGCCAGAATGCACTTCTCAACCTACTATGCAAGGCCCGATTTGCCTAATAAGCCAAGTTTTCCTGAATTAATATATTTTCTCTAATTTTTTTCTTATGAAATGATAAAACTGTTCATTTCATTATGTATGAGTTAAGTTCTTTTCATTTGAGTTAAAACTAATGTAGATATATAACCGAACCTAACCAACCCTAAAATGGTTAACATAAATTGATTGGAATATGTATGTGGACGCTCAGTTAGTGTTACTGTAATTTATATGGTTAAGGTTTGAATGACATAGTTTCCCCTCATTGTCACATTTTTTGTTACTATTTCGCTGTTCATTCTCACTCTCTCTGAATCCCGTGGACTAATTGTGCTCACGAGTGTTTGTTTAAGGTACGGTAACCATAGGCTTTTCACACAATAATTTGCAACTATTTAAGAAGAAACATTTCTAAAGATTATCTAAGTTTCTAATAAATATTCTTTTTCCTAACATACAAGTCAATCACACAGTACCTAACTTCAGTCAGAAACACTTTTCTTACTATATCTCGCAACGTCTTTTGCATATATATCCTATCTTAAAAAATAACAATTTTAATTCATAACTGGCAACCCCCCTCCCCTCCAGAGCTTTCAAGGCCACCAAACGTCATTCCTTTCCCTTAACCTCTCCCAAATTATCTTTTGCACCAATACACAAACTAGGGGGCTTTATTGCTGAGTGGACGTCGCTCCCGACTCGTAATCCTAGCTCATTCGATCCCCAGGTGATGGCACAAACGGAAATCAGCAGAGTTTCTATCATTCCGATGCCCTCTGTTACTTAGCAGTAAATATGTAAATGAGCGTTAGACAGCTGTTGCGGGCTGCTTCCTGGGTGTGTGTGTGTGTCTGTGTGTGTGGAATTTTTTTTATTAGTTATTAATAATTGATTGATTGGCAGTTGAGAGGCGGGCCGAAAGAGCAGAGCTCAACCCTCGCAAGCACAACTAGGTGAACACAACTAGATAAATACTCACAAACCACGATCTCGTACAATCCACTACACACACAACCCGACCTCCCCCCCAACTCCCTAAATCACTCTACCTAAGTCATTAAAAAATTAAAACAAATCAATTAATACACCAAAAATACTAACTATAAATAAAGGAACCAAATTTGAGACATACAGCGACTCCAGCGTGGTCTAGTCGGAAGAGAACGTGTTCTCATCTGGATAGATTGCAATCGAGCCTGTCGGAACGGGTGTGTAACTGCAGGGCACAAATATTTGTGTGTCCCCTCCTGTAGCTGCCTCTGTTTCGACAGGTTTCCTGGATAGCTGGAATTGACCTGGCCCTTGGAAAGTGGGGAAGGGGTGAAATCCGTTGGGCCCACGGATGGATACCTTGGATCCATGGACTTAGGGCAGGTCTAATCACCTGGGATTCGAACCCACGGTGGGAATAAGGGAGGAGATATGGGGAGGGGAAGGGGAAGGATGTTTCCTGGAACCAAACCTCACATAAACCCGGACACTCACACACACACACACCCTCACCCGAACACTCACAGGGGCACTCACACTCACACACACCCATAGACTGTGATAAGGGAGACCACCTGAGGGGACACAGATGGCCTCGTGGACCCACAGGCATAACCGGACACACACGCAACCGGACTCACACACTCACACGGACACTCACAGGGATAAACACACACACAGACACACATCCATAAACACAAACTGTGATAAGGGAGACCATCTGAGGGGACACAGATGGCCTCGTGGACCCACAGGCATAACCGGACACACACGCAACCGGACTCTCACACACTCACACGGACACTCACAGGGATAAACACACACATAGACACAAACTGTGATAAGGGAGACCATCTGAGGGGACACAGATGGCCTCCTGGACCCACAGGTATATATCAATATTTAAATATACATACATATTTATAAATATAACATATTTTTAAAAAATAAATAAATAAAATAATATATATATATATATATATATATATATATATATATATATATATATATATATATATATATATATGTCGTACCTAGTAGCCAGAACGCACTTCTCAACCTACTATGCAAGGCCCGATTTGCCTAATAAGCCAAGTTTTCCTGAATTAATATATTTTCTCTAATTTTTTTCTTATGAAATGATAAAACTGTTCATTTCATTATGTATGAGTTAAGTTCTTTTCATTTGAGTTAAAACTAATGTAGATATATAACCGAACCTAACCAACCCTAAAATGGTTAACATAAATTGATTGGAATATGTATGTGGACGCTCAGTTAGTGTTACTGTAATTTATATGGTTAACGTTTGAATGACATAGTTTCCCCTCATTGTCACATTTTTTGTTACTATTTCGCTGTTCATTCTCACTCTCTCTGAATCCCGTGCACTAATTGTGCTCACGAGTGTTTGTTGAAGGTACGGTAACCATAGGCTTTTCACACAATAATTTGCAACTATTTAAGAAGAAACATTTCTAAAGATTATCTAAGTTTCTAATAAATATTCTTTTTCCTAACATACAAGTCAATCACACAGTACCTAACTTCAGTCAGAAACACTTTTCTTACTATATCTCGCAACGTCTTTTGCATATATATCCTATCTTAAAAAATAACAATTTTAATTCATAACTGGCAACCCCCCTCCCCTCCAGAGCTTTCAAGGCCACCAAACGTCATTCCTTTCCCTTAACCTCTCCCAAATTATCTTTTGCACCAATACACAAACTAGGGGGCTTTATTGCTGAGTGGACGTCGCTCCCGACTCGTAATCCTAGCTCATTCGATCCCCAGGTGATGGCACAAACGGAAATCAGCAGAGTTTCTATCATTCCGATGCCCTCTGTTACTTAGCAGTAAATATGTAAATGAGCGTTAGACAGCTGTTGCGGGCTGCTTCCTGGGTGTGTGTGTGTGTCTGTGTGTGTGGAATTTTTTTTATTAGTTATTAATAATTGATTGATTGGCAGTTGAGAGGCGGGCCGAAAGAGCAGAGCTCAACCCTCGCAAGCACAACTAGGTGAACACAACTAGATAAATACTAACAAACCACGATCTCGTACAATCCACTACACACACAACCCGACCTCCCCCCCCAACTCCCTAAATCACTCTACCTAAGTCATTAAAAAATTAAAACAAATCAATTAATACACCAAAAATACTAACTATAAATAAAGGAACCAAATTTGAGACATACAGCGACTCCAGCGTGGTCTAGTCGGAAGAGAACGTGTTCTCATCTGGATAGATTGCGATCGAGCCTGTCGGAACGGGTGTGTAACTGCAGGGCACAAATATTTGTGTGTCCCCTCCTGTAGCTGCCTCTGTTTCGACAGGTTTCCTGGATAGCTGGAATTGACCTGGCCCTTGGAAAGTGGGGAAGGGGTGAAATCCGTTGGGCCCACGGATGGATACCTTGGATCCATGGACTTAGGGCAGTTCTAATCACCTGGGATTCGAACCCACGGTGGGAATAAGGGAGGAGATATGGGGAGGGGAAGGGGAAGGATGTTTCCTGGAACCAAACCTCACATAAACCCGGACACTCACACACACACACACCCTCACCCGAACACTCACAGGGGCACTCACACTCACACACACCCATAGACTGTGATAAGGGAGACCATCTGAGGGGACACAGATGGCCTCGTGGACCCACAGGCATAACCGGACACACACGCAACCGGACTCACACACTCACACGGACACTCACAGGGATAAACACACACACAGACACACATCCATAGACACAAACTGTGATAAGGGAGACCATCTGAGGGGACACAGATGGCCTCGTGGACCCACAGGCATAACCGGACACACAAGCAACCGGACTCTCACACACTCACACGGACACTCACAGGGATAAACACACACATAGACACAAACTGTGATAAGGGAGACCATCTGAGGGGACACAGATGGCCTCCTGGACCCACAGGTATATATCAATATTTAAATATACATACATATTTATAAATATAACATATTTTTAAAAAATAAATAAATAAAATAAAAAAAAAAAAAAAAAAAAAAATATATATATATATATATATATATATATATATATATATATATATATATATATATATATATATATATATATATATATATATATATATATGTCGTACCTAGTAGCCAGAATGCACTTCTCAACCTACTATGCAAGGCCCGATTTGCCTAATAAGCCAAGTTTTCCTGAATTAATATATTTTCTCTAATTTTTTTCTTATGAAATGATAAAACTGTTCATTTCATTATGTATGAGTTAAGTTCTTTTCATTTGAGTTAAAACTAATGTAGATATATAACCGAACCTAACCAACCCTAAAATGGTTAACATAAATTGATTGGAATATGTATGTGGACGCTCAGTTAGTGTTACTGTAATTTATATGGTTAAGGTTTGAATGACATAGTTTCCCCTCATTGTCACATTTTTTGTTACTATTTCGCTGTTCATTCTCACTCTCTCTGAATCCCGTGGACTAATTGTGCTCACGAGTGTTTGTTTAAGGTACGGTAACCATAGGCTTTTCACACAATAATTTGCAACTATTTAAGAAGAAACATTTCTAAAGATTATCTAAGTTTCTAATAAATATTCTTTTTCCTAACATACAAGTCAATCACACAGTACCTAACTTCAGTCAGAAACACTTTTCTTACTATATCTCGCAACGTCTTTTGCATATATATCCTATCTTAAAAAATAACAATTTTAATTCATAACTGGCAACCCCCCTCCCCTCCAGAGCTTTCAAGGCCACCAAACGTCATTCCTTTCCCTTAACCTCTCCCAAATTATCTTTTGCACCAATACACAAACTAGGGGGCTTTATTGCTGAGTAGACGTCGCTCCCGACTCGTAATCCTAGCTCATTCGATCCCCCGGTGATGGCACAAACGGAAATCAGCAGAGTTTCTATCATTCTGATGCCCTCTGTTACTTAGCAGTAAATATGTAAATGAGCGTTAGACAGCTGTTGCGGGCTGCTTCCTGGGTGTGTGTGTGTGTCTGTGTGTGTGGAATTTTTTTTTATTAGTTATTAATAATTGATTGATTGGCAGTTGAGAGGCGGGCCGAAAGAGCAGAGCTCAACCCTCGCAAGCACAACTAGGTGAACACAACTAGATAAATACTAACAAACCACGATCTCGTACAATCCACTACTCACACAACCCGACCTCCCCCCCAACTCCCTAAATCACTCTACCTAAGTCATTAAAAAATTAAAACAAATCAATTAATACACCAAAAATACTAACTATAAATAAAGGAACCAAATTTGAGACATACAGCGACTCCAGCGTGGTCTAGTCGGAAGAGAACGTGTTCTCATCTGGATAGATTGCGATCGAGCCTGTCGGAACGGGTGTGTAACTGCAGGGCACAAATATGTGTGTGTCCCCTCCTGTAGCTGCCTCTGTTTCGACAGGTTTCCTGGATAGCTGGAATTGACCTGGCCCTTGGAAAGTGGGGAAGGGGTGAAATCCGTTGGGCCCACGGATGGATACCTTGGATCCATGGACTTAGGGCAGGTCTAATCACCTGGGATTCGAACCCACGGTGGGAATAAGGGAGGAGATATGGGGAGGGGAAGGGGAAGGATGTTTCCTGGAACCAAACCTCACATAAACCCGGACACTCACACACACACACACCCTCACCCGAACACTCACAGGGGCACTCACACTCACACACACCCATAGACTGTGATAAGGGAGACCATCTGAGGGGACACAGATGGCCTCGTGGACCCACAGGCATAACCGGACACACACGCAACCGGACTCACACACTCACACGGACACTCACAGGGATAAACACACACACAGACACACATCCATAGACACAAACTGTGATAAGGGAGACCATCTGAGGGGACACAGATGGCCTCGTGGACCCACAGGCATAACCGGACACACACGCAACCGGACTCTCACACACTCACACGGACACTCACAGGGATAAACACACACATAGACACAAACTGTGATAGGGGAGACCATCTGAGGGGACACAGAAGGCCTCCTGGACCCACAGGTATATATCAATATTTAAATATACATACATATTTATAAATATAACATATTTTTAAAAAATAAATATATATATATATATATATATATATATATATATATATATATATATATATATATATATATATATATATATATATATATATATATATATATATATATGTCGTACCTAGTAGCCAGAACGCACTTCTCAGCCTACTATTCAAGGCCTGATTTGCCTAATAAGCCACGTTTTCGTGAATTAATTGTTTTTCGACTACCTAACCTACCTAACCTAACCTAACCTAACATTTTCGGCCACGTAACCTAACCTAACCTATAAAGATAGGTTAGGTTAGGTTAGGTAGGGTTGGTTAGGTTCGGTCATATATCTACGTTAATTTTAACTCCAATAAACAAAAATTGACCTCATACATAATGAAATGGGTAACTTTATCTTTTCATAGGGAAAAAAATAGAGAAAATATATAAATTCAGGAAAACTTGGCTTATTAGGCAAATTGGGCCTTGCATTGTAGGCCGAGAAGTGCATTCTGGCTACTAGGTACGACATATATATATATATATATATATATATATATATATATATATATATATATATATATATATATATATATATATATATATATATATATATATATGTCGTACCTAGTAGCCAGAACGCACTTCTCAACCTACTATGCAAGGCCCGATTTGCCTAATAAGCCAAGTTTTCCTGAATTAATATATTTTCTCTAATTTTTTTCTTATGAAATGATAAAACTGTTCATTTCATTATGTATGAGTTAAGTTCTTTTCATTTGAGTTAAAACTAATGTAGATATATAACCGAACCTAACCAACCCTAAAATGGTTAACATAAATTGATTGGAATATGTATGTGGACGCTCAGTTAGTGTTACTGTAATTTATATGGTTAACGTTTGAATGACATAGTTTCCCCTCATTGTCACATTTTTTGTTACTATTTCGCTGTTCATTCTCACTCTCTCTGAATCCCGTGGACTAATTGTGCTCACGAGTGTTTGTTTAAGGTACGGTAACCATAGGCTTTTCACACAATAATTTGCAACTATTTAAGAAGAAACATTTCTAAAGATTATCTAAGTTTCTAATAAATATTCTTTTTCCTAACATACAAGTCAATCACACAGTACCTAACTTCAGTCAGAAACACTTTTCTTACTATATCTCGCAACGTCTTTTGCATATATATCCTATCTTAAAAAATAACAATTTTAATTCATAACTGGCAACCCCCCTCCCCTCCAGAGCTTTCAAGGCCACCAAACGTCATTCCTTTCCCTTAACCTCTCCCAAATTATCTTTTGCACCAATACACAAACTAGGGGGCTTTATTGCTGAGTGGACGTCGCTCCCGACTCGTAATCCTAGCTCATTCGATCCCCCGGTGATGGCACAAACGGAAATCAGCAGAGTTTCTATCATTCTGATGCCCTCTGTTACTTAGCAGTAAATATGTAAATGAGCGTTAGACAGCTGTTGCGGGCTGCTTCCTGGGTGTGTGTTTGTGTCTGTGTGTGTGGAATTTTTTTTTATTAGTTATTAATAATTGATTGATTGGCAGTTGAGAGGCGGGCCGAAAGAGCAGAGCTCAACCCTCGCAAGCACAACTAGGTGAACACAACTAGATAAATACTCACAAACCACGATCTCGTACAATCCACTACACACACAACCCGACCTCCCCCCCAACTCCCTAAATCACTCTACCTAAGTCATTAAAAAATTAAAACAAATCAATTAATACACCAAAAATACTAACTATAAATAAAGGAACCAAATTTGAGACATACAGCGACTCCAGCGTGGTCTAGTCGGAAGAGAACGTGTTCTCATCTGGATAGATTGCAATCGAGCCTGTCGGAACGGGTGTGTAACTGCAGGGCACAAATATTTGTGTGTCCCCTCCTGTAGCTGCCTCTGTTTCGACAGGTTTCCTGGATAGCTGGAATTGACCTGGCCCTTGGAAAGTGGGGAAGGGGTGAAATCCGTTGGGCCCACGGATGGATACCTTGGATCCATGGACTTAGGGCAGGTCTAATCACCTGGGATTCGAACCCACGGTGGGAATAAGGGAGGAGATATGGGGAGGGGAAGGGGAAGGATGTTTCCTGGAACCAAACCTCACATAAACCCGGACACTCACACACACACACACCCTCACCCGAACACTCACAGGGGCACTCACACTCACACACACCCATAGACTGTGATAAGGGAGACCACCTGAGGGGACACAGATGGCCTCGTGGACCCACAGGCATAACCGGACACACACGCAACCGGACTCACACACTCACACGGACACTCACAGGGATAAACACACACACAGACACACATCCATAAACACAAACTGTGATAAGGGAGACCATCTGAGGGGACACAGATGGCCTCGTGGACCCACAGGCATAACCGGACACACACGCAACCGGACTCTCACACACTCACACGGACACTCACAGGGATAAACACACACATAGACACAAACTGTGATAAGGGAGACCATCTGAGGGGACACAGATGGCCTCCTGGACCCACAGGTATATATCAATATTTAAATATACATACATATTTATAAATATAACATATTTTTAAAAAATAAATAAATAAAATAATATATATATATATATATATATATATATATATATATATATATATATATATATATATATATATATATATATATATATATATATATATATGTCGTACCTAGTAGCCAGAACGCACTTCTCAACCTACTATGCAAGGCCCGATTTGCCTAATAAGCCAAGTTTTCCTGAATTAATATATTTTCTCTAATTTTTTTCTTATGAAATGATAAAACTGTTCATTTCATTATGTATGAGTTAAGTTCTTTTCATTTGAGTTAAAACTAATGTAGATATATAACCGAACCTAACCAACCCTAAAATGGTTAACATAAATTGATTGGAATATGTATGTGGACGCTCAGTTAGTGTTACTGTAATTTATATGGTTAACGTTTGAATGACATAGTTTCCCCTCATTGTCACATTTTTTGTTACTATTTCGCTGTTCATTCTCACTCTCTCTGAATCCCGTGCACTAATTGTGCTCACGAGTGTTTGTTGAAGGTACGGTAACCGTAGGCTTTTCACACAATAATTTGCAACTATTTAAGAAGAAACATTTCTAAAGATTATCTAAGTTTCTAATAAATATTCTTTTTCCTAACATACAAGTCAATCACACAGTACCTAACTTCAGTCAGAAACACTTTTCTTACTATATCTCGCAACGTCTTTTGCATATATATCCTATCTTAAAAAATAACAATTTTAATTCATAACTGGCAACCCCCCTCCCCTCCAGAGCTTTCAAGGCCACCAAACGTCATTCCTTTCCCTTAACCTCTCCCAAATTATCTTTTGCACCAATACACAAACTAGGGGGCTTTATTGCTGAGTGGACGTCGCTCCCGACTCGTAATCCTAGCTCATTCGATCCCCAGGTGATGGCACAAACGGAAATCAGCAGAGTTTCTATCATTCCGATGCCCTCTGTTACTTAGCAGTAAATATGTAAATGAGCGTTAGACAGCTGTTGCGGGCTGCTTCCTGGGTGTGTGTGTGTGTCTGTGTGTGTGGAATTTTTTTTATTAGTTATTAATAATTGATTGATTGGCAGTTGAGAGGCGGGCCGAAAGAGCAGAGCTCAACCCTCGCAAGCACAACTAGGTGAACACAACTAGATAAATACTAACAAACCACGATCTCGTACAATCCACTACACACACAACCCGACCTCCCCCCCCAACTCCCTAAATCACTCTACCTAAGTCATTAAAAAATTAAAACAAATCAATTAATACACCAAAAATACTAACTATAAATAAAGGAACCAAATTTGAGACATACAGCGACTCCAGCGTGGTCTAGTCGGAAGAGAACGTGTTCTCATCTGGATAGATTGCGATCGAGCCTGTCGGAACGGGTGTGTAACTGCAGGGCACAAATATTTGTGTGTCCCCTCCTGTAGCTGCCTCTGTTTCGACAGGTTTCCTGGATAGCTGGAATTGACCTGGCCCTTGGAAAGTGGGGAAGGGGTGAAATCCGTTGGGCCCACGGATGGATACCTTGGATCCATGGACTTAGGGCAGTTCTAATCACCTGGGATTCGAACCCACGGTGGGAATAAGGGAGGAGATATGGGGAGGGGAAGGGGAAGGATGTTTCCTGGAACCAAACCTCACATAAACCCGGACACTCACACACACACACACCCTCACCCGAACACTCACAGGGGCACTCACACTCACACACACCCATAGACTGTGATAAGGGAGACCATCTGAGGGGACACAGATGGCCTCGTGGACCCACAGGCATAACCGGACACACACGCAACCGGACTCACACACTCACACGGACACTCACAGGGATAAACACACACACAGACACACATCCATAGACACAAACTGTGATAAGGGAGACCATCTGAGGGGACACAGATGGCCTCGTGGACCCACAGGCATAACCGGACACACAAGCAACCGGACTCTCACACACTCACACGGACACTCACAGGGATAAACACACACATAGACACAAACTGTGATAAGGGAGACCATCTGAGGGGACACAGATGGCCTCCTGGACCCACAGGTATATATCAATATTTAAATATACATACATATTTATAAATATAACATATTTTTAAAAAATAAATAAATAAAATAAAAAAAAAAAAAAAAAAAATATATATATATATATATATATATATATATATATATATATATATATATATATATATATATATATATATATATATGTCGTACCTAGTAGCCAGAATGCACTTCTCAACCTACTATGCAAGGCCCGATTTGCCTAATAAGCCAAGTTTTCCTGAATTAATATATTTTCTCTAATTTGTTTCTTATGAAATGATAAAACTGTTCATTTCATTATGTATGAGTTAAGTTCTTTTCATTTGAGTTAAAACTAATGTAGATATATAACCGAACCTAACCAACCCTAAAATGGTTAACATAAATTGATTGGAATATGTATGTGGACGCTCAGTTAGTGTTACTGTAATTTATATGGTTAACGTTTGAATGACATAGTTTCCCCTCATTGTCACATTTTTTGTTACTATTTCGCTGTTCATTCTCACTCTCTCTGAATCCCGTGGACTAATTGTGCTCACGAGTGTTTGTTTAAGGTACGGTAACCATAGGCTTTTCACACAATAATTTGCAACTATTTAAGAAGAAACATTTCTAAAGATTATCTAAGTTTCTAATAAATATTCTTTTTCCTAACATACAAGTCAATCACACAGTACCTAACTTCAGTCAGAAACACTTTTCTTACTATATCTCGCAACGTCTTTTGCATATATATCCTATCTTAAAAAATAACAATTTTAATTCATAACTGGCAACCCCCCTCCCCTCCAGAGCTTTCAAGGCCACCAAACGTCATTCCTTTCCCTTAACCTCTCCCAAATTATCTTTTGCACCAATACACAAACTAGGGGGCTTTATTGCTGAGTGGACGTCGCTCCCGACTCGTAATCCTAGCTCATTCGATCCCCCGGTGATGGCACAAACGGAAATCAGCAGAGTTTCTATCATTCTGATGCCCTCTGTTACTTAGCAGTAAATATGTAAATGAGCGTTAGACAGCTGTTGCGGGCTGCTTCCTGGGTGTGTGTTTGTGTCTGTGTGTGTGGAATTTTTTTTTATTAGTTATTAATAATTGATTGATTGGCAGTTGAGAGGCGGGCCGAAAGAGCAGAGCTCAACCCTCGCAAGCACAACTAGGTGAACACAACTAGATAAATACTCACAAACCACGATCTCGTACAATCCACTACACACACAACCCGACCTCCCCCCCAACTCCCTAAATCACTCTACCTAAGTCATTAAAAAATTAAAACAAATCAATTAATACACCAAAAATACTAACTATAAATAAAGGAACCAAATTTGAGACATACAGCGACTCCAGCGTGGTCTAGTCGGAAGAGAACGTGTTCTCATCTGGATAGATTGCAATCGAGCCTGTCGGAACGGGTGTGTAACTGCAGGGCACAAATATTTGTGTGTCCCCTCCTGTAGCTGCCTCTGTTTCGACAGGTTTCCTGGATAGCTGGAATTGACCTGGCCCTTGGAAAGTGGGGAAGGGGTGAAATCCGTTGGGCCCACGGATGGATACCTTGGATCCATGGACTTAGGGCAGGTCTAATCACCTGGGATTCGAACCCACGGTGGGAATAAGGGAGGAGATATGGGGAGGGGAAGGGGAAGGATGTTTCCTGGAACCAAACCTCACATAAACCCGGACACTCACACACACACACACCCTCACCCGAACACTCACAGGGGCACTCACACTCACACACACCCATAGACTGTGATAAGGGAGACCACCTGAGGGGACACAGATGGCCTCGTGGACCCACAGGCATAACCGGACACACACGCAACCGGACTCACACACTCACACGGACACTCACAGGGATAAACACACACACAGACACACATCCATAAACACAAACTGTGATAAGGGAGACCATCTGAGGGGACACAGATGGCCTCGTGGACCCACAGGCATAACCGGACACACACGCAACCGGACTCTCACACACTCACACGGACACTCACAGGGATAAACACACACATAGACACAAACTGTGATAAGGGAGACCATCTGAGGGGACACAGATGGCCTCCTGGACCCACAGGTATATATCAATATTTAAATATACATACATATTTATAAATATAACATATTTTTAAAAAATAAATAAATAAAATAATATATATATATATATATATATATATATATATATATATATATATATATATATATATATATATATATATATATATATATATATATATATATGTCGTACCTAGTAGCCAGAACGCACTTCTCAACCTACTATGCAAGGCCCGATTTGCCTAATAAGCCAAGTTTTCCTGAATTAATATATTTTCTCTAATTTTTTTCTTATGAAATGATAAAACTGTTCATTTCATTATGTATGAGTTAAGTTCTTTTCATTTGAGTTAAAACTAATGTAGATATATAACCGAACCTAACCAACCCTAAAATGGTTAACATAAATTGATTGGAATATGTATGTGGACGCTCAGTTAGTGTTACTGTAATTTATATGGTTAACGTTTGAATGACATAGTTTCCCCTCATTGTCACATTTTTTGTTACTATTTCGCTGTTCATTCTCACTCTCTCTGAATCCCGTGCACTAATTGTGCTCACGAGTGTTTGTTGAAGGTACGGTAACCATAGGCTTTTCACACAATAATTTGCAACTATTTAAGAAGAAACATTTCTAAAGATTATCTAAGTTTCTAATAAATATTCTTTTTCCTAACATACAAGTCAATCACACAGTACCTAACTTCAGTCAGAAACACTTTTCTTACTATATCTCGCAACGTCTTTCGCATATATATCCTATCTTAAAAAATAACAATTTTAATTCATAACTGGCAACCCCCCTCCCCTCCAGAGCTTTCAAGGCCACCAAACGTCATTCCTTTCCCTTAACCTCTCCCAAATTATCTTTTGCACCAATACACAAACTAGGGGGCTTTATTGCTGAGTGGACGTCGCTCCCGACTCGTAATCCTAGCTCATTCGATCCCCAGGTGATGGCACAAACGGAAATCAGCAGAGTTTCTATCATTCCGATGCCCTCTGTTACTTAGCAGTAAATATGTAAATGAGCGTTAGACAGCTGTTGCGGGCTGCTTCCTGGGTGTGTGTGTGTGTCTGTGTGTGTGGAATTTTTTTTATTAGTTATTAATAATTGATTGATTGGCAGTTGAGAGGCGGGCCGAAAGAGCAGAGCTCAACCCTCGCAAGCACAACTAGGTGAACACAACTAGATAAATACTAACAAACCACGATCTCGTACAATCCACTACACACACAACCCGACCTCCCCCCCCAACTCCCTAAATCACTCTACCTAAGTCATTAAAAAATTAAAACAAATCAATTAATACACCAAAAATACTAACTATAAATAAAGGAACCAAATTTGAGACATACAGCGACTCCAGCGTGGTCTAGTCGGAAGAGAACGTGTTCTCATCTGGATAGATTGCGATCGAGCCTGTCGGAACGGGTGTGTAACTGCAGGGCACAAATATTTGTGTGTCCCCTCCTGTAGCTGCCTCTGTTTCGACAGGTTTCCTGGATAGCTGGAATTGACCTGGCCCTTGGAAAGTGGGGAAGGGGTGAAATCCGTTGGGCCCACGGATGGATACCTTGGATCCATGGACTTAGGGCAGTTCTAATCACCTGGGATTCGAACCCACGGTGGGAATAAGGGAGGAGATATGGGGAGGGGAAGGGGAAGGATGTTTCCTGGAACCAAACCTCACATAAACCCGGACACTCACACACACACACACCCTCACCCGAACACTCACAGGGGCACTCACACTCACACACACCCATAGACTGTGATAAGGGAGACCATCTGAGGGGACACAGATGGCCTCGTGGACCCACAGGCATAACCGGACACACACGCAACCGGACTCACACACTCACACGGACACTCACAGGGATAAACACACACACAGACACACATCCATAGACACAAACTGTGATAAGGGAGACCATCTGAGGGGACACAGATGGCCTCGTGGACCCACAGGCATAACCGGACACACAAGCAACCGGACTCTCACACACTCACACGGACACTCACAGGGATAAACACACACATAGACACAAACTGTGATAAGGGAGACCATCTGAGGGGACACAGATGGCCTCCTGGACCCACAGGTATATATCAATATTTAAATATACATACATATTTATAAATATAACATATTTTTAAAAAATAAATAAATAAAATAAAAAAAAAAAAAAAAAAAAAATATATATATATATATATATATATATATATATATATATATATATATATATATATATATATATATATATATGTCGTACCTAGTAGCCAGAATGCACTTCTCAACCTACTATGCAAGGCCCGATTTGCCTAATAAGCCAAGTTTTCCTGAATTAATATATTTTCTCTAATTTTTTTCTTATGAAATGATAAAACTGTTCATTTCATTATGTATGAGTTAAGTTCTTTTCATTTGAGTTAAAACTAATGTAGATATATAACCGAACCTAACCAACCCTAAAATGGTTAACATAAATTGATTGGAATATGTATGTGGACGCTCAGTTAGTGTTACTGTAATTTATATGGTTAACGTTTGAATGACATAGTTTCCCCTCATTGTCACATTTTTTGTTACTATTTCGCTGTTCATTCTCACTCTCTCTGAATCCCGTGGACTAATTGTGCTCACGAGTGTTTGTTTAAGGTACGGTAACCATAGGCTTTTCACACAATAATTTGCAACTATTTAAGAAGAAACATTTCTAAAGATTATCTAAGTTTCTAATAAATATTCTTTTTCCTAACATACAAGTCAATCACACAGTACCTAACTTCAGTCAGAAACACTTTTCTTACTATATCTCGCAACGTCTTTTGCATATATATCCTATCTTAAAAAATAACAATTTTAATTCATAACTGGCAACCCCCCTCCCCTCCAGAGCTTTCAAGGCCACCAAACGTCATTCCTTTCCCTTAACCTCTCCCAAATTATCTTTTGCACCAATACACAAACTAGGGGGCTTTATTGCTGAGTAGACGTCGCTCCCGACTCGTAATCCTAGCTCATTCGATCCCCCGGTGATGGCACAAACGGAAATCAGCAGAGTTTCTATCATTCTGATGCCCTCTGTTACTTAGCAGTAAATATGTAAATGAGCGTTAGACAGCTGTTGCGGGCTGCTTCCTGGGTGTGTGTGTGTGTCTGTGTGTGTGGAATTTTTTTTTATTAGTTATTAATAATTGATTGATTGGCAGTTGAGAGGCGGGCCGAAAGAGCAGAGCTCAACCCTCGCAAGCACAACTAGGTGAACACAACTAGATAAATACTAACAAACCACGATCTCGTACAATCCACTACTCACACAACCCGACCTCCCCCCCAACTCCCTAAATCACTCTACCTAAGTCATTAAAAAATTAAAACAAATCAATTAATACACCAAAAATACTAACTATAAATAAAGGAACCAAATTTGAGACATACAGCGACTCCAGCGTGGTCTAGTCGGAAGAGAACGTGTTCTCATCTGGATAGATTGCGATCGAGCCTGTCGGAACGGGTGTGTAACTGCAGGGCACAAATATTTGTGTGTCCCCTCCTGTAGCTGCCTCTGTTTCGACAGGTTTCCTGGATAGCTGGAATTGACCTGGCCCTTGGAAAGTGGGGAAGGGGTGAAATCCGTTGGGCCCACGGATGGATACCTTGGATCCATGGACTTAGGGCAGGTCTAATCACCTGGGATTCGAACCCACGGTGGGAATAAGGGAGGAGATATGGGGAGGGGAAGGGGAAGGATGTTTCCTGGAACCAAACCTCACATAAACCCGGACACTCACACACACACACACCCTCACCCGAACACTCACAGGGGCACTCACACTCACACACACCCATAGACTGTGATAAGGGAGACCATCTGAGGGGACACAGATGGCCTCGTGGACCCACAGGCATAACCGGACACACACGCAACCGGACTCACACACTCACACGGACACTCACAGGGATAAACACACACACAGACACACATCCATAGACACAAACTGTGATAAGGGAGACCATCTGAGGGGACACAGATGGCCTCGTGGACCCACAGGCATAACCGGACACACACGCAACCGGACTCTCACACACTCACACGGACACTCACAGGGATAAACACACACATAGACACAAACTGTGATAAGGGAGACCATCTGAGGGGACACAGATGGCCTCCTGGACCCACAGGTATATATCAATAGTTAAATATACATACATATTTATAAATATAACATATTTTTAAAAAATAAATAAATAAAATAAAATATATATATTTATATATATATATATATATATATATATATATATATATATATATATATATATATATATATATTATATATATATATATATATATATATATATATATATATATATATATATATATATATATATATATATATGACTTAGGTAGAGTGATTTTAATGACTTAGGTAGACATATATATATATATATATATATATGTCGTACCTAGTAGCCAGAACTCACTTCTCAGCCTACTATGCAAGGCCCAATTTGCCTAATAAGCCAAGTTTTCATGAATTAATTGTTTTTCGACTACCTAACCTACCTAACCTAACCTAACCTAACTTTTTCGGCTACCATACCGAACCTAACCTATAAAGATAGGTTAGGTTAGGTTAGGTAGGGTTGGTTAGGTTCGGTCATATATCTACGTTAATTTTAACTCAAATAAAACAAAATTGACCTCATACATAATGAAATGGGTGGCTTTATCATTACATAAGAAAAAAATTAGAGAAAATATATTAATTCAGCAAAACTTGGCTTATTAGGCAAATCGGGCCTTGAATAGTAGCCCTAGAAGTACGTTCTGGCTACTAGGTACGACATATATATATATATATATATATATATATATATATATATATATATATATATATATATATATATATATATATATATATGTCGTACCTAGTAGCCAGAACGCACTTCTCAACCTACTATGCAAGGCCCGATTTGCCTAATAAGCCAAGTTTTCCTGAATTAATATATTTTCTCTAATTTTTTTCTTATGAAATGATAAAACTGTTCATTTCATTATGTATGAGTTAAGTTCTTTTCATTTGAGTTAAAACTAATGTAGATATATAACCGAACCTAACCAACCCTAAAATGGTTAACATAAATTGATTGGAATATGTATGTGGACGCTCAGTTAGTGTTACTGTAATTTATATGGTTAACGTTTGAATGACATAGTTTCCCCTCATTGTCACATTTTTTGTTACTATTTCGCTGTTCATTCTCACTCTCTCTGAATCCCGTGGACTAATTGTGCTCACGAGTGTTTGTTGAAGGTACGGTAACCATAGGCTTTTCACACAATAATTTGCAACTATTTAAGAAGAAACATTTCTAAAGATTATCTAAGTTTCTAATAAATATTCTTTTTCCTAACATACAAGTCAATCACACAGTACCTAACTTCAGTCAGAAACACTTTTCTTACTATATCTCGCAACGTCTTTTGCATATATATCCTATCTTAAAAAATAACAATTTTAATTCATAACTGGCAACCCCCCTCCCCTCCAGAGCTTTCAAGGCCACCAAACGTCATTCCTTTCCCTTAACCTCTCCCAAATTATCTTTTGCACCAATACACAAACTAGGGGGCTTTATTGCTGAGTGGACGTCGCTCCCGACTCGTAATCCTAGCTCATTCGATCCCCAAGTGATGGCACAAACGGAAATCAGCAGAGTTTCTATCATTCCGATGCCCTCTGTTACTTAGCAGTAAATATGTAAATGAGCGTTAGACAGCTGTTGCGGGCTGCTTCCTGGGTGTGTGTGTGTGTCTGTGTGTGTGGAATTTTTTTTATTAGTTATTAATAATTGATTGATTGGCAGTTGAGAGGCGGGCCGAAAGAGCAGAGCTCAACCCTCGCAAGCACAACTAGGTGAACACAACTAGATAAATACTAACAAACCACGATCTCGTACAATCCACTACACACACAACCCGACCTCCCCCCCCAACTCCCTAAATCACTCTACCTAAGTCATTAAAAAATTAAAACAAATCAATTAATACACCAAAAATACTAACTATAAATAAAGGAACCACATTTGAGACATACAGCGACTCCAGCGTGGTCTAGTCGGAAGAGAACGTGTTCTCATCTGGATAGATTGCGATCGAGCCTGTCGGAACGGGTGTGTAACTGCAGGGCACAAATATTTGTGTGTCCCCTCCTGTAGCTGCCTCTGTTTCGACAGGTTTCCTGGATAGCTGGAATTGACCTGGCCCTTGGAAAGTGGGGAAGGGGTGAAATCCGTTGGGCCCACGGATGGATACCTTGGATCCATGGACTTAGGGCAGGTCTAATCACCTGGGATTCGAACCCACGGTGGGAATAAGGGAGGAGATATGGGGAGGGGAAGGGGAAGGATGTTTCCTGGAACCAAACCTCACATAAACCCGGACACTCACACACACACACACCCTCACCCGAACACTCACAGGGGCACTCACACTCACACACACCCATAGACTGTGATAAGGGAGACCATCTGAGGGGACACAGATGGCCTCGTGGACCCACAGGCATAACCGGACACACACGCAACCGGACTCACACACTCACACGGACACTCACAGGGATAAACACACACACAGACACACATCCATAGACACAAACTGTGATAAGGGAGACCATCTGAGGGGACACAGATGGCCTCGTGGACCCACAGGCATAACCGGACACACAAGCAACCGGACTCTCACACACTCACACGGACACTCACAGGGATAAACACACACATAGACACAAACTGTGATAAGGGAGACCATCTGAGGGGACACAGATGGCCTCCTGGACCCACAGGTATATATCAATATTTAAATATACATACATATTTATAAATATAACATATTTTTAAAAAAAAAATAAATAAAATAAAAAAAAAAAAAAAAAATATATATATATATATATATATATATATATATATATATATATATATATATATATATATATATATATGTCGTACCTAGTAGCCAGAACGCACTTCTCAACCTACTATGCAAGGCCCGATTTGCCTAATAAGCCAAGTTTTCCTGAATTAATATATTTTCTCTAATTTTTTTCTTATGAAATGATAAAACTGTTCATTTCATTATGTATGAGTTAAGTTCTTTTCATTTGAGTTAAAACTAATGTAGATATATAACCGAACCTAACCAACCCTAAAATGGTTAACATAAATTGATTGGAATATGTATGTGGACGCTCAGTTAGTGTTACTGTAATTTATATGGTTAACGTTTGAATGACATAGTTTCCCCTCATTGTCACATTTTTTGTTACTATTTCGCTGTTCATTCTCACTCTCTCTGAATCCCGTGGACTAATTGTGCTCACGAGTGTTTGTTTAAGGTACGGTAACCATAGGCTTTTCACACAATAATTTGCAACTATTTAAGAAGAAACATTTCTAAAGATTATCTAAGTTTCTAATAAATATTCTTTTTCCTAACATACAAGTCAATCACACAGTACCTAACTTCAGTCAGAAACACTTTTCTTACTATATCTCGCAACGTCTTTTGCATATATATCCTATCTTAAAAAATAACAATTTTAATTCATAACTGGCAACCCCCCTCCCCTCCAGAGCTTTCAAGGCCACCAAACGTCATTCCTTTCCCTTAACCTCTCCCAAATTATCTTTTGCACCAATACACAAACTAGGGGGCTTTATTGCTGAGTAGACGTCGCTCCCGACTCGTAATCCTAGCTCATTCGATCCCCCGGTGATGGCACAAACGGAAATCAGCAGAGTTTCTATCATTCTGATGCCCTCTGTTACTTAGCAGTAAATATGTAAATGAGCGTTAGACAGCTGTTGCGGGCTGCTTCCTGGGTGTGTGTGTGTGTCTGTGTGTGTGGAATTTTTTTTTATTAGTTATTAATAATTGATTGATTGGCAGTTGAGAGGCGGGCCGAAAGAGCAGAGCTCAACCCTCGCAAGCACAACTAGGTGAACACAACTAGATAAATACTAACAAACCACGATCTCGTACAATCCACTACTCACACAACCCGACCTCCCCCCCAACTCCCTAAATCACTCTACCTAAGTCATTAAAAAATTAAAACAAATCAATTAATACACCAAAAATACTAACTATAAATAAAGGAACCAAATTTGAGACATACAGCGACTCCAGCGTGGTCTAGTCGGAAGAGAACGTGTTCTCATCTGGATAGATTGCGATCGAGCCTGTCGGAACGGGTGTGTAACTGCAGGGCACAAATATTTGTGTGTCCCCTCCTGTAGCTGCCTCTGTTTCGACAGGTTTCCTGGATAGCTGGAATTGACCTGGCCCTTGGAAAGTGGGGAAGGGGTGAAATCCGTTGGGCCCACGGATGGATACCTTGGATCCATGGACTTAGGGCAGGTCTAATCACCTGGGATTCGAACCCACGGTGGGAATAAGGGAGGAGATATGGGGAGGGGAAGGGGAAGGATGTTTCCTGGAACCAAACCTCACATAAACCCGGACACTCACACACACACACACCCTCACCCGAACACTCACAGGGGCACTCACACTCACACACACCCATAGACTGTGATAAGGGAGACCATCTGAGGGGACACAGATGGCCTCGTGGACCCACAGGCATAACCGGACACACACGCAACCGGACTCACACACTCACACGGACACTCACAGGGATAAACACACACACAGACACACATCCATAGACACAAACTGTGATAAGGGAGACCATCTGAGGGGACACAGATGGCCTCGTGGACCCACAGGCATAACCGGACACACACGCAACCGGACTCTCACACACTCACACGGACACTCACAGGGATAAACACACACATAGACACAAACTGTGATAAGGGAGACCATCTGAGGGGACACAGATGGCCTCCTGGACCCACAGGTATATATCAATAGTTAAATATACATACATATTTATAAATATAACATATTTTTAAAAAATAAATAAATAAAATAAAATATATATATTTATATATATATATATATATATATATATATATATATATATATATATATATATATATATTATATATATATATATATATATATATATATATATATATATATATATATATATATATATATATATATATATGTCGTACCTAGTAGCCAGAACTCACTTCTCAGCCTACTATGCAAGGCCCAATTTGCCTAATAAGCCAAGTTTTCATGAATTAATTGTTTTTCGACTACCTAACCTACCTAACCTAACCTAACCTAACTTTTTCGGCTACCATACCGAACCTAACCTATAAAGATAGGTTAGGTTAGGTTAAGTAGGGTTGGTTAGGTTCGGTCATATATCTACGTTAATTTTAACTCAAATAAAACAAAATTGACCTCATACATAATGAAATGGGTGGCTTTATCATTACATAAGAAAAAAATTAGAGAAAATATATTAATTCAGCAAAACTTGGCTTATTAGGCAAATCGGGCCTTGAATAGTAGCCCTAGAAGTACGTTCTGGCTACTAGGTACGACATATATATATATATATATATATATATATATATATATATATATATATATATATATATATATATATATATATATATATATGTCGTACCTAGTAGCCAGAACGCACTTCTCAACCTACTATGCAAGGCCCGATTTGCCTAATAAGCCAAGTTTTCCTGAATTAATATATTTTCTCTAATTTTTTTCTTATGAAATGATAAAACTGTTCATTTCATTATGTATGAGTTAAGTTCTTTTCATTTGAGTTAAAACTAATGTAGATATATAACCGAACCTAACCAACCCTAAAATGGTTAACATAAATTGATTGGAATATGTATGTGGACGCTCAGTTAGTGTTACTGTAATTTATATGGTTAACGTTTGAATGACATAGTTTCCCCTCATTGTCACATTTTTTGTTACTATTTCGCTGTTCATTCTCACTCTCTCTGAATCCCGTGGACTAATTGTGCTCACGAGTGTTTGTTGAAGGTACGGTAACCATAGGCTTTTCACACAATAATTTGCAACTATTTAAGAAGAAACATTTCTAAAGATTATCTAAGTTTCTAATAAATATTCTTTTTCCTAACATACAAGTCAATCACACAGTACCTAACTTCAGTCAGAAACACTTTTCTTACTATATCTCGCAACGTCTTTTGCATATATATCCTATCTTAAAAAATAACAATTTTAATTCATAACTGGCAACCCCCCTCCCCTCCAGAGCTTTCAAGGCCACCAAACGTCATTCCTTTCCCTTAACCTCTCCCAAATTATCTTTTGCACCAATACACAAACTAGGGGGCTTTATTGCTGAGTGGACGTCGCTCCCGACTCGTAATCCTAGCTCATTCGATCCCCAAGTGATGGCACAAACGGAAATCAGCAGAGTTTCTATCATTCCGATGCCCTCTGTTACTTAGCAGTAAATATGTAAATGAGCGTTAGACAGCTGTTGCGGGCTGCTTCCTGGGTGTGTGTGTGTGTCTGTGTGTGTGGAATTTTTTTTATTAGTTATTAATAATTGATTGATTGGCAGTTGAGAGGCGGGCCGAAAGAGCAGAGCTCAACCCTCGCAAGCACAACTAGGTGAACACAACTAGATAAATACTAACAAACCACGATCTCGTACAATCCACTACACACACAACCCGACCTCCCCCCCCAACTCCCTAAATCACTCTACCTAAGTCATTAAAAAATTAAAACAAATCAATTAATACACCAAAAATACTAACTATAAATAAAGGAACCACATTTGAGACATACAGCGACTCCAGCGTGGTCTAGTCGGAAGAGAACGTGTTCTCATCTGGATAGATTGCGATCGAGCCTGTCGGAACGGGTGTGTAACTGCAGGGCACAAATATTTGTGTGTCCCCTCCTGTAGCTGCCTCTGTTTCGACAGGTTTCCTGGATAGCTGGAATTGACCTGGCCCTTGGAAAGTGGGGAAGGGGTGAAATCCGTTGGGCCCACGGATGGATACCTTGGATCCATGGACTTAGGGCAGGTCTAATCACCTGGGATTCGAACCCACGGTGGGAATAAGGGAGGAGATATGGGGAGGGGAAGGGGAAGGATGTTTCCTGGAACCAAACCTCACATAAACCCGGACACTCACACACACACACACCCTCACCCGAACACTCACAGGGGCACTCACACTCACACACACCCATAGACTGTGATAAGGGAGACCATCTGAGGGGACACAGATGGCCTCGTGGACCCACAGGCATAACCGGACACACACGCAACCGGACTCACACACTCACACGGACACTCACAGGGATAAACACACACACAGACACACATCCATAGACACAAACTGTGATAAGGGAGACCATCTGAGGGGACACAGATGGCCTCGTGGACCCACAGGCATAACCGGACACACAAGCAACCGGACTCTCACACACTCACACGGACACTCACAGGGATAAACACACACATAGACACAAACTGTGATAAGGGAGACCATCTGAGGGGACACAGATGGCCTCCTGGACCCACAGGTATATATCAATATTTAAATATACATACATATTTATAAATATAACATATTTTTAAAAAAAAATAAATAAAATAAAAAAAAAAAAAAATATATATATATATATATATATATATATATATATATATATATATATATATATATATATATATATATATATATATATGTCGTACCTAGTAGCCAGAACGCACTTCTCAACCTACTATGCAAGGCCCGATTTGCCTAATAAGCCAAGTTTTCCTGAATTAATATATTTTCTCTAATTTTTTTCTTATGAAATGATAAAACTGTTCATTTCATTATGTATGAGTTAAGTTCTTTTCATTTGAGTTAAAACTAATGTAGATATATAACCGAACCTAACCAACCCTAAAATGGTTAACATAAATTGATTGTAATATGTATGTGGACGCTCAGTTAGTGTTACTGTAATTTATATGGTTAACGTTTGAATAACATAGTTTCCCCTCATTGTCACATTTTTTGTTACTATTTCGCTGTTCATTCTCACTCTCTCTGAATCCCGTGGACTAATTGTGCTCACGAGTGTTTGTTTAAGGTACGGTAACCATAGGCTTTTCACACAATAATTTGCAACTATTTAAGAAGAAACATTTCTAAAGATTATCTAAGTTTCTAATAAATATTCTTTTTCCTAACATACAAGTCAATCACACAGTACCTAACTTCAGTCAGAAACACTTTTCTTAATATATCTCGCAACGTCTTTTGCATATATATCCTATCTTAAAAAATAACAATATTAATTCATAACTGGCAACCCCCCTCCCCTCCAGAGCTTTCAAGGCCACCAAACGTCATTCCTTTCCCTTAACCTCTCCCAAATTATCTTTTGCACCAATACACAAACTAGGGGGCTTTATTGCTGAGTGGACGTTGCTTCCGACTCGTAATCCTAGCTCATTCGATCCCCCGGTGATGGCACAAACGGAAATCAGCAGAGTTTCTATCATTCTGATGCCCTCTGTTACTTAGCAGTAAATATGTAAATGAGCGTTAGACAGCTGTTGCGGGCTGCTTCCTGGGTGTGTCTGTGTGTGTGGAATTTTTTTTTATTAGTTATTAATAATTGATTGATTGGCAGTTGAGAGGCGGGCCGAAAGAGCAGAGCTCAACCCTCGCAAGCACAACTAGGTGAACACAACTAGATAAATACTAACAAACCACGATCTCGTACAATCCACTACACACACAATCCGACCTCCCCCCCAACTCCCTAAATCACTCTACCTAAGTCATTAAAAAATTAAAACAAATCAATTAATACACCAAAAATACTAACTATAAATAAAGGAACCAAATTTGAGACATACAGCGACTCCAGCGTGGTCTAGTCGGAAGAGAACGTGTTCTCATCTGGATAGATTGCGATCGAGCCTGTCGGAACGGGTGTGTAACTGCAGGGCACAAATATTTGTGTGTCCCCTCCTGTAGCTGCCTCTGTTTCGACAGGTTTCCTGGATAGCTGGAATTGACCTGGCCCTTGGAAAGTGGGGAAGGGGTGAAATCCGTTGGGCCCACGGATGGATACCTTGGATCCATGGACTTAGGGCAGGTCTAATCACCTGGGATTCGAACCCACGGTGGGAATAAGGGAGGAGATATGGGGAGGGGAAGGGGAAGGATGTTTCCTGGAACCAAACCTCACATAAACCCGGACACACACACACACACACCCTCACCCGAACACGCACAGGGGCACTCACACTCACACACACCCATAGACTGTGATAAGGGAGACCATCTGAGGGGACACAGATGGCCTCGTGGACCCACAGGCATAACCGGACACACACGCAACCGGACTCACACACTCACACGGACACTCACAGGGATAAACACACACACAGACACACATCCATAGACACAAACTGTGATAAGGGAGACCATCTGAGGGGACACAGATGGCCTCCTGGACCCACAGGTATATATCAATATTTAAATATACATACATATTTATAAATATAACATATTTTTAAAAAATAAATAAATAAAATAAAATATATATATATATATATATATATATATATATATATATATATATATATATATATATATATATATATATATATATATGTGTGTGTATATCACGAAAATAAACACGTGATTAAGAATGTGACAATGTCAGACCACGGAGGAAAAATGAAACAGGAAATTTCCTTAAGTACTTTCGTATATTAAAGTACCTTCTGAAGATGTATTTAATATACGAAAGTACTTAAGGAAATTTCCTGTTTCATTTTTCCTCCGTGGTCTGACATTGTCATATATATATATATATATATATATATATATATATATATATATATATATATATATATATATATATATATATATATATATATATATATATATATATATGTCGTACCTAGTAGCCAGAACGCACTTCTTAACCTACTATGCAAGGCCCGATTTGCCTAATAAGCCAAGTTTTCCTGAATTAATATATTTTCTCTAATTTTTTTCTTATGAAATGATAAAACTGTTCATTTCATTATGTATGAGTTAAGTTCTTTTCATTTGAGTTAAAACTAATGTAGATATATAACCGAACCTAACCAACCCTAAAATGGTTAACATAAATTGATTGGAATATGTATGTGGACGCTCAGTTAGTGTTTTTGTAATTTATATGGTTAACGTTTGAATGACATAGTTTCCCCTCATTGTCACATTTTTTGTTACTATTTCGCTGTTCATTCTCACTCTCTCTGAATCCCGTGGACTAATTGTGCTCACGAGTGTTTGTTTAAGGTACGGTAACCATAGGCTTTTCTCACAATAATTTGCAACTATTTAAGAAGAAACATTTCTAAAGATTATCTAAGTTTCTAATAAATATTCTTTTTCCTAACATACAAGTCAATCACACAGTACCTAACTTCAGTCAGAAACACTTTTCTTACTATATCTCGCAACGTCTTTTGCATATATATCCTATCTTAAAAAATAACAATTTTAATTCATAACTGGCAACCCCCCTCCCCTCCAGAGCTTTCAAGGCCACCAAACGTCATTCCTTTCCCTTAACCTCTCCCAAATTATCTTTTGCACCAATACACAAACTAGGGGGCTTTATTGCTGAGTGGACGTCGCTCCCGACTCGTAATCCTAGCTCATTCGATCCCCCGGTGATGGCACAAACGGAAATCAGCAGAGTTTCTATCATTCTGATGCCCTCTGTTACTTAGCAGTAAATATGTAAATGAGCGTTAGACAGCTGTTGCGGGCTGCTTCCTGGGTGTGTGTGTGTGTCTGTGTGTGTGGAATTTTTTTTTATTAGTTATTAATAATTGATTGATTGGCAGTTGAGAGGCGGGCCGAAAGAGCAGAGCTCAACCCTCGCAAGCACAACTAGGTGAACACAACTAGATAAATACTAACAAACCACGATCTCGTACAATCCACTACACACACAACCCGACCTCCCCCCCAACTCCCTAAATCACTCTACCTAAGTCATTAAAAAATTAAAACAAATCAATTAATACACCAAAAATACTAACTATAAATAAAGGAACCAAATTTGAGACATACAGCGACTCCAGCGTGGTCTAGTCGGAAGAGAACGTGTTCTCATCTGGATAGATTGCGATCGAGCCTGTCGGAACGGGTGTGTAACTGCAGGGCACAAATATTTGTGTGTCCCCTCCTGTAGCTGCCTCTGTTTCGACAGGTTTCCTGGATAGCTGGAATTGACCTGGCCCTTGGAAAGTGGGGAAGGGGTGAAATCCGTTGGGCCCACGGATGGATACCTTGGATCCATGGACTTAGGGCAGGTCTAATCACCTGGGATTCGAACCCACGGTGGGAATAAGGGAGGAGATATGGGGAGGGGAAGGGGAAGGATGTTTCCTGGAACCAAACCTCACATAAACCCGGACACTCACACACACACACACCCTCACCCGAACACTCACAGGGGCACTCACACTCACACACACCCATAGACTGTGATAAGGGAGACCATCTGAGGGGACACAGATGGCCTCGTGGACCCACAGGCATAACCGGACACACACGCAACCGGACTCACACACTCACACAGACACTCACAGGGATAAACACACACACAGACACACATCCATAGACACAAACTGTGATAAGGGAGACCATCTGAGGGGACACAGATGGCCTCCTGGCATAACCACAGGCATAACCGGACACACACGCAACCGGACTCACACACTCACACGGACACTCACAGGGATAAACACACACACAGACACACATCCATAGACACAAACTGTGATAAGGGAGACCATCTGAGGGGACACAGATGGCCTCCTGGACCCACAGGTATATATCAATAGTTAAATATACATACATATTTATAAATATAACATATTTTTAAAAAATAAATAAATAAAATAAAATATATATATATATATATATATATATATATATATATATATATATATATATATATATATATTATATATATATATATATATATATATATATATATATATATATATATATATATATATATATATATATATATATATATATATATATGTCGTACCTAGTAGCCAGAACTCACTTCTCAGCCTACTATGCAAGGCCCAATTTGCCTAATAAGCCAAGTTTTCATGAATTAATTGTTTTTCGACTACCTAACCTACCTAACCTAACCTAACCTAACTTTTTCGGCTACCATACCGAACCTAACCTATAAAGATAGGTTAGGTTAGGTTAGGTAGGGTTGGTTAGGTTCGGTCATATATCTACGTTAATTTTAACTCCAATAAAACAAAATTGACCTCATACATAATGAAATGGGTGGCTTTATCATTACATAAGAAAAAAATTAGAGAAAATATATTAATTCAGCAAAACTTGGCTTATTAGGCAAATCGGGCCTTGAATAGTACCCCTAGAAGTACGTTCTGGCTACTAGGTACGACATATATATATATATATATATATATATATATATATATATATATATATATATATATATATATATATATATATATATATATATATATATATATATATATATATGTCGTACCTAGTAGCCAGAACGCACTTCTCAACCTACTATGCAAGGCCCGATTTGCCTAATAAGCCAAGTTTTCCTGAATTAATATATTTTCTCTAATTTTTTTCTTATGAAATGATAAAACTGTTCATTTCATTATGTATGAGTTAAGTTCTTTTCATTTGAGTTAAAACTAATGTAGATATATAACCGAACCTAACCAACCCTAAAATGGTTAACATAAATTGATTGGAATATGTATGTGGACGCTCAGTTAGTGTTACTGTAATTTATATGGTTAACGTTTGAATGACATAGTTTCCCCTCATTGTCACATTTTTTGTTACTATTTCGCTGTTCATTCTCACTCTCTCTGAATCCCGTGGACTAATTGTGCTCACGAGTGTTTGTTGAAGGTACGGTAACCATAGGCTTTTCACACAATAATTTGCAACTATTTAAGAAGAAACATTTCTAAAGATTATCTAAGTTTCTAATAAATATTCTTTTTCCTAACATACAAGTCAATCACACAGTACCTAACTTCAGTCAGAAACACTTTTCTTACTATATCTCGCAACGTCTTTTGCATATATATCCTATCTTAAAAAATAACAATTTTAATTCATAACTGGCAACCCCCCTCCCCTCCAGAGCTTTCAAGGCCACCAAACGTCATTCCTTTCCCTTAACCTCTCCCAAATTATCTTTTGCACCAATACACAAACTAGGGGGCTTTATTGCTGAGTGGACGTCGCTCCCGACTCGTAATCCTAGCTCATTCGATCCCCAGGTGATGGCACAAACGGAAATCAGCAGAGTTTCTATCATTCCGATGCCCTCTGTTACTTAGCAGTAAATATGTAAATGAGCGTTAGACAGCTGTTGCGGGCTGCTTCCTGGGTGTGTGTGTGTGTCTGTGTGTGTGGAATTTTTTTTATTAGTTATTAATAATTGATTGATTGGCAGTTGAGAGGCGGGCCGAAACAGCAGAGCTCAACCCTCGCAAGCACAACTAGGTGAACACAACTAGATAAATACTAACAAACCACGATCTCGTACAATCCACTACACACACAACCCGACCTCCCCCCCCAACTCCCTAAATCACTCTACCTAAGTCATTAAAAAATTAAAACAAATCAATTAATACACCAAAAATACTAACTATAAATAAAGGAACCACATTTGAGACATACAGCGACTCCAGCGTGGTCTAGTCGGAAGAGAACGTGTTCTCATCTGGATAGATTGCGATCGAGCCTGTCGGAACGGGTGTGTAACTGCAGGGCACAAATATTTGTGTGTCCCCTCCTGTAGCTGCCTCTGTTTCGACAGGTTTCCTGGATAGCTGGAATTGACCTGGCCCTTGGAAAGTGGGGAAGGGGTGAAATCCGTTGGGCCCACGGATGGATACCTTGGATCCATGGACTTAGGGCAGGTCTAATCACCTGGGATTCGAACCCACGGTGGGAATAAGGGAGGAGATATGGGGAGGGGAAGGGGAAGGATGTTTCCTGGAACCAAACCTCACATAAACCCGGACACTCACACACACACACACCCTCACCCGAACACTCACAGGGGCACTCACACTCACACACACCCATAGACTGTGATAAGGGAGACCATCTGAGGGGACACAGATGGCCTCGTGGACCCACAGGCATAACCGGACACACACGCAACCGGACTCACACACTCACACGGACACTCACAGGGATAAACACACACACAGACACACATCCATAGACACAAACTGTGATAAGGGAGACCATCTGAGGGGACACAGATGGCCTCGTGGACCCACAGGCATAACCGGACACACACGCAACCGGACTCTCACACACTCACACGGACACTCACAGGGATAAACACACACATAGACACAAACTGTGATAAGGGAGACCATCTGAGGGGACACAGATGGCCTCCTGGACCCACAGGTATATATCAATAGTTAAATATACATACATATTTATAAATATAACATATTTTTAAAAAATAAATAAATAAAATAAAATATATATATTTATATATATATATATATATATATATATATATATATATATATATATATATATATATATATATATATATATATATATATATATATATATATATATTATATATATATATATATATATATATATATATATATATATATATATATATATATATATATATATATATATATATATATATATATATATATATGTCGTACCTAGTAGCCAGAACTCACTTCTCAGCCTACTATGCAAGGCCCAATTTGCCTAATAAGCCAAGTTTTCATGAATTAATTGTTTTTCGACTACCTAACCTACCTAACCTAACCTAACCTAACTTTTTCGGCTACCATACCGAACCTAACCTATAAAGATAGGTTAGGTTAGGTTAGGTAGGGTTGGTTAGGTTCGGTCATATATCTACGTTAATTTTAACTCAAATAAAACAAAATTGACCTCATACATAATGAAATGGGTGGCTTTATCATTACATAAGAAAAAAATTAGAGAAAATATATTAATTCAGCAAAACTTGGCTTATTAGGCAAATCGGGCCTTGAATAGTAGCCCTAGAAGTACGTTCTGGCTACTAGGTACGACATATATATATATATATATATATATATATATATATATATATATATATATATATATATATATATATATATATATATATATATATATATATATATGTCGTACCTAGTAGCCAGAACGCACTTCTCAACCTACTATGCAAGGCCCGATTTGCCTAATAAGCCAAGTTTTCCTGAATTAATATATTTTCTCTAATTTTTTTCTTATGAAATGATAAAACTGTTCATTTCATTATGTATGAGTTAAGTTCTTTTCATTTGAGTTAAAACTAATGTAGATATATAACCGAACCTAACCAACCCTAAAATGGTTAACATAAATTGATTGGAATATGTATGTGGACGCTCAGTTAGTGTTACTGTAATTTATATGGTTAACGTTTGAATGACATAGTTTCCCCTCATTGTCACATTTTTTGTTACTATTTCGCTGTTCATTCTCACTCTCTCTGAATCCCGTGGACTAATTGTGCTCACGAGTGTTTGTTGAAGGTACGGTAACCATAGGCTTTTCACACAATAATTTGCAACTATTTAAGAAGAAACATTTCTAAAGATTATCTAAGTTTCTAATAAATATTCTTTTTCCTAACATACAAGTCAATCACACAGTACCTAACTTCAGTCAGAAACACTTTTCTTACTATATCTCGCAACGTCTTTTGCATATATATCCTATCTTAAAAAATAACAATTTTAATTCATAACTGGCAACCCCCCTCCCCTCCAGAGCTTTCAAGGCCACCAAACGTCATTCCTTTCCCTTAACCTCTCCCAAATTATCTTTTGCACCAATACACAAACTAGGGGGCTTTATTGCTGAGTGGACGTCGCTCCCGACTCGTAATCCTAGCTCATTCGATCCCCAAGTGATGGCACAAACGGAAATCAGCAGAGTTTCTATCATTCCGATGCCCTCTGTTACTTAGCAGTAAATATGTAAATGAGCGTTAGACAGCTGTTGCGGGCTGCTTCCTGGGTGTGTGTGTGTGTCTGTGTGTGTGGAATTTTTTTTATTAGTTATTAATAATTGATTGATTGGCAGTTGAGAGGCGGGCCGAAAGAGCAGAGCTCAACCCTCGCAAGCACAACTAGGTGAACACAACTAGATAAATACTAACAAACCACGATCTCGTACAATCCACTACACACACAACCCGACCTCCCCCCCCAACTCCCTAAATCACTCTACCTAAGTCATTAAAAAATTAAAACAAATCAATTAATACACCAAAAATACTAACTATAAATAAAGGAACCAAATTTGAGACATACAGCGACTCCAGCGTGGTCTAGTCGGAAGAGAACGTGTTCTCATCTGGATAGATTGCGATCGAGCCTGTCGGAACGGGTGTGTAACTGCAGGGCACAAATATTTGTGTGTCCCCTCCTGTAGCTGCCTCTGTTTCGACAGGTTTCCTGGATAGCTGGAATTGACCTGGCCCTTGGAAAGTGGGGAAGGGGTGAAATCCGTTGGGCCCACGGATGGATACCTTGGATCCATGGACTTAGGGCAGGTCTAATCACCTGGGATTCGAACCCACGGTGGGAATAAGGGAGGAGATATGGGGAGGGGAAGGGGAAGGATGTTTCCTGGAACCAAACCTCACATAAACCCGGACACTCACACACACACACACCCTCACCCGAACACTCACAGGGGCACTCACACTCACACACACCCATAGACTGTGATAAGGGAGACCATCTGAGGGGACACAGATGGCCTCGTGGACCCACAGGCATAACCGGACACACACGCAACCGGACTCACACACTCACACGGACACTCACAGGGATAAACACACACACAGACACACATCCATAGACACAAACTGTGATAAGGGAGACCATCTGAGGGGACACAGATGGCCTCGTGGACCCACAGGCATAACCGGACACACAAGCAACCGGACTCTCACACACTCACACGGACACTCACAGGGATAAACACACACATAGACACAAACTGTGATAAGGGAGACCATCTGAGGGGACACAGATGGCCTCCTGGACCCACAGGTATATATCAATATTTAAATATACATACATATTTATAAATATAACATATTTTTAAAAAAAAAATAAATAAAATAAAAAAAAAAAAATATATATATATATATATATATATATATATATATATATATATATATATATATATATATATATATATATATATATATATATATATGTCGTACCTAGTAGCCAGAACGCACTTCTCAACCTACTATGCAAGGCCCGATTTGCCTAATAAGCCAAGTTTTCCTGAATTAATATATTTTCTCTAATTTTTTTCTTATGAAATGATAAAACTGTTCATTTCATTATGTATGAGTTAAGTTCTTTTCATTTGAGTTAAAACTAATGTAGATATATAACCGAACCTAACCAACCCTAAAATGGTTAACATAAATTGATTGGAATATGTATGTGGACGCTCAGTTAGTGTTACTGTAATTTATATGGTTAACGTTTGAATAACATAGTTTCCCCTCATTGTCACATTTTTTGTTACTATTTCGCTGTTCATTCTCACTCTCTCTGAATCCCGTGGACTAATTGTGCTCACGAGTGTTTGTTTAAGGTACGGTAACCATAGGCTTTTCACACAATAATTTGCAACTATTTAAGAAGAAACATTTCTAAAGATTATCTAAGTTTCTAATAAATATTCTTTTTCCTAACATACAAGTCAATCACACAGTACCTAACTTCAGTCAGAAACACTTTTCTTAATATATCTCGCAACGTCTTTTGCATATATATCCTATCTTAAAAAATAACAATATTAATTCATAACTGGCAACCCCCCTCCCCTCCAGAGCTTTCAAGGCCACCAAACGTCATTCCTTTCCCTTAACCTCTCCCAAATTATCTTTTGCACCAATACACAAACTAGGGGGCTTTATTGCTGAGTGGACGTTGCTTCCGACTCGTAATCCTAGCTCATTCGATCCCCCGGTGATGGCACAAACGGAAATCAGCAGAGTTTCTATCATTCTGATGCCCTCTGTTACTTAGCAGTAAATATGTAAATGAGCGTTAGACAGCTGTTGCGGGCTGCTTCCTGGGTGTGTCTGTGTGTGTGGAATTTTTTTTTATTAGTTATTAATAATTGATTGATTGGCAGTTGAGAGGCGGGCCGAAAGAGCAGAGCTCAACCCTCGCAAGCACAACTAGGTGAACACAACTAGATAAATACTAACAAACCACGATCTCGTACAATCCACTACACACACAATCCGACCTCCCCCCCAACTCCCTAAATCACTCTACCTAAGTCATTAAAAAATTAAAACAAATCAATTAATACACCAAAAATACTAACTATAAATAAAGGAACCAAATTTGAGACATACAGCGACTCCAGCGTGGTCTAGTCGGAAGAGAACGTGTTCTCATCTGGATAGATTGCGATCGAGCCTGTCGGAACGGGTGTGTAACTGCAGGGCACAAATATTTGTGTGTCCCCTCCTGTAGCTGCCTCTGTTTCGACAGGTTTCCTGGATAGCTGGAATTGACCTGGCCCTTGGAAAGTGGGGAAGGGGTGAAATCCGTTGGGCCCACGGATGGATACCTTGGATCCATGGACTTAGGGCAGGTCTAATCACCTGGGATTCGAACCCACGGTGGGAATAAGGGAGGAGATATGGGGAGGGGAAGGGGAAGGATGTTTCCTGGAACCAAACCTCACATAAACCCGGACACACACACACACACACCCTCACCCGAACACGCACAGGGGCACTCACACTCACACACACCCATAGACTGTGATAAGGGAGACCATCTGAGGGGACACAGATGGCCTCGTGGACCCACAGGCATAACCGGACACACACGCAACCGGACTCACACACTCACACGGACACTCACAGGGATAAACACACACACAGACACACATCCATAGACACAAACTGTGATAAGGGAGACCATCTGAGGGGACACAGATGGCCTCCTGGACCCACAGGTATATATCAATATTTAAATATACATACATATTTATAAATATAACATATTTTTAAAAAATAAATAAATAAAATAAAATATATATATATATATATATATATATATATATATATATATATATATATATATATATATATATATATATATGTGTGTGTATATCACGAAAATAAACACGTGATTAAGAATGTGACAATGTCAGACCACGGAGGAAAAATGAAACAGGAAATTTCCTTAAGTACTTTCGTATATTAAAGTACCTTCTGAAGATGTATTTAATATACGAAAGTACTTAAGGAAATTTCCTGTTTCATTTTTCCTCCGTGGTCTGACATTGTCATATATATATATATATATATATATATATATATATATATATATATATATATATATATATATATATATATATATATATATATATATATATATATATATATATATGTCGTACCTAGTAGCCAGAACGCACTTCTTAACCTACTATGCAAGGCCCGATTTGCCTAATAAGCCAAGTTTTCCTGAATTAATATATTTTCTCTAATTTTTTTCTTATGAAATGATAAAACTGTTCATTTCATTATGTATGAGTTAAGTTCTTTTCATTTGAGTTAAAACTAATGTAGATATATAACCGAACCTAACCAACCCTAAAATGGTTAACATAAATTGATTGGAATATGTATGTGGACGCTCAGTTAGTGTTTTTGTAATTTATATGGTTAACGTTTGAATGACATAGTTTCCCCTCATTGTCACATTTTTTGTTACTATTTCGCTGTTCATTCTCACTCTCTCTGAATCCCGTGGACTAATTGTGCTCACGAGTGTTTGTTTAAGGTACGGTAACCATAGGCTTTTCTCACAATAATTTGCAACTATTTAAGAAGAAACATTTCTAAAGATTATCTAAGTTTCTAATAAATATTCTTTTTCCTAACATACAAGTCAATCACACAGTACCTAACTTCAGTCAGAAACACTTTTCTTACTATATCTCGCAACGTCTTTTGCATATATATCCTATCTTAAAAAATAACAATTTTAATTCATAACTGGCAACCCCCCTCCCCTCCAGAGCTTTCAAGGCCACCAAACGTCATTCCTTTCCCTTAACCTCTCCCAAATTATCTTTTGCACCAATACACAAACTAGGGGGCTTTATTGCTGAGTGGACGTCGCTCCCGACTCGTAATCCTAGCTCATTCGATCCCCCGGTGATGGCACAAACGGAAATCAGCAGAGTTTCTATCATTCTGATGCCCTCTGTTACTTAGCAGTAAATATGTAAATGAGCGTTAGACAGCTGTTGCGGGCTGCTTCCTGGGTGTGTGTGTGTGTCTGTGTGTGTGGAATTTTTTTTTATTAGTTATTAATAATTGATTGATTGGCAGTTGAGAGGCGGGCCGAAAGAGCAGAGCTCAACCCTCGCAAGCACAACTAGGTGAACACAACTAGATAAATACTAACAAACCACGATCTCGTACAATCCACTACACACACAACCCGACCTCCCCCCCAACTCCCTAAATCACTCTACCTAAGTCATTAAAAAATTAAAACAAATCAATTAATACACCAAAAATACTAACTATAAATAAAGGAACCAAATTTGAGACATACAGCGACTCCAGCGTGGTCTAGTCGGAAGAGAACGTGTTCTCATCTGGATAGATTGCGATCGAGCCTGTCGGAACGGGTGTGTAACTGCAGGGCACAAATATTTGTGTGTCCCCTCCTGTAGCTGCCTCTGTTTCGACAGGTTTCCTGGATAGCTGGAATTGACCTGGCCCTTGGAAAGTGGGGAAGGGGTGAAATCCGTTGGGCCCACGGATGGATACCTTGGATCCATGGACTTAGGGCAGGTCTAATCACCTGGGATTCGAACCCACGGTGGGAATAAGGGAGGAGATATGGGGAGGGGAAGGGGAAGGATGTTTCCTGGAACCAAACCTCACATAAACCCGGACACTCACACACACACACACCCTCACCCGAACACTCACAGGGGCACTCACACTCACACACACCCATAGACTGTGATAAGGGAGACCATCTGAGGGGACACAGATGGCCTCGTGGACCCACAGGCATAACCGGACACACACGCAACCGGACTCACACACTCACACAGACACTCACAGGGATAAACACACACACAGACACACATCCATAGACACAAACTGTGATAAGGGAGACCATCTGAGGGGACACAGATGGCCTCCTGGCATAACCACAGGCATAACCGGACACACACGCAACCGGACTCACACACTCACACGGACACTCACAGGGATAAACACACACACAGACACACATCCATAGACACAAACTGTGATAAGGGAGACCATCTGAGGGGACACAGATGGCCTCCTGGACCCACAGGTATATATCAATAGTTAAATATACATACATATTTATAAATATAACATATTTTTAAAAAATAAATAAATAAAATAAAATATATATATATATATATATATATATATATATATATATATATATATATATATATATATATATTATATATATATATATATATATATATATATATATATATATATATATATATATATATATATATATATATATATATGTCGTACCTAGTAGCCAGAACTCACTTCTCAGCCTACTATGCAAGGCCCAATTTGCCTAATAAGCCAAGTTTTCATGAATTAATTGTTTTTCGACTACCTAACCTACCTAACCTAACCTAACCTAACTTTTTCGGCTACCATACCGAACCTAACCTATAAAGATAGGTTAGGTTAGGTTAGGTAGGGTTGGTTAGGTTCGGTCATATATCTACGTTAATTTTAACTCCAATAAAACAAAATTGACCTCATACATAATGAAATGGGTGGCTTTATCATTACATAAGAAAAAAATTAGAGAAAATATATTAATTCAGCAAAACTTGGCTTATTAGGCAAATCGGGCCTTGAATAGTACCCCTAGAAGTACGTTCTGGCTACTAGGTACGACATATATATATATATATATATATATATATATATATATATATATATATATATATATATATATATATATATATATATATATATATATATATATATATATATATATATATATATATATATGTCGTACCTAGTAGCCAGAACGCACTTCTCAACCTACTATGCAAGGCCCGATTTGCCTAATAAGCCAAGTTTTCCTGAATTAATATATTTTCTCTAATTTTTTTCTTATGAAATGATAAAACTGTTCATTTCATTATGTATGAGTTAAGTTCTTTTCATTTGAGTTAAAACTAATGTAGATATATAACCGAACCTAACCAACCCTAAAATGGTTAACATAAATTGATTGGAATATGTATGTGGACGCTCAGTTAGTGTTACTGTAATTTATATGGTTAACGTTTGAATGACATAGTTTCCCCTCATTGTCACATTTTTTGTTACTATTTCGCTGTTCATTCTCACTCTCTCTGAATCCCGTGGACTAATTGTGCTCACGAGTGTTTGTTGAAGGTACGGTAACCATAGGCTTTTCACACAATAATTTGCAACTATTTAAGAAGAAACATTTCTAAAGATTATCTAAGTTTCTAATAAATATTCTTTTTCCTAACATACAAGTCAATCACACAGTACCTAACTTCAGTCAGAAACACTTTTCTTACTATATCTCGCAACGTCTTTTGCATATATATCCTATCTTAAAAAATAACAATTTTAATTCATAACTGGCAACCCCCCTCCCCTCCAGAGCTTTCAAGGCCACCAAACGTCATTCCTTTCCCTTAACCTCTCCCAAATTATCTTTTGCACCAATACACAAACTAGGGGGCTTTATTGCTGAGTGGACGTCGCTCCCGACTCGTAATCCTAGCTCATTCGATCCCCAGGTGATGGCACAAACGGAAATCAGCAGAGTTTCTATCATTCCGATGCCCTCTGTTACTTAGCAGTAAATATGTAAATGAGCGTTAGACAGCTGTTGCGGGCTGCTTCCTGGGTGTGTGTGTGTGTCTGTGTGTGTGGAATTTTTTTTATTAGTTATTAATAATTGATTGATTGGCAGTTGAGAGGCGGGCCGAAACAGCAGAGCTCAACCCTCGCAAGCACAACTAGGTGAACACAACTAGATAAATACTAACAAACCACGATCTCGTACAATCCACTACACACACAACCCGACCTCCCCCCCCAACTCCCTAAATCACTCTACCTAAGTCATTAAAAAATTAAAACAAATCAATTAATACACCAAAAATACTAACTATAAATAAAGGAACCACATTTGAGACATACAGCGACTCCAGCGTGGTCTAGTCGGAAGAGAACGTGTTCTCATCTGGATAGATTGCGATCGAGCCTGTCGGAACGGGTGTGTAACTGCAGGGCACAAATATTTGTTTGTCCCCTCCTGTAGCTGCCTCTGTTTCGACAGGTTTCCTGGATAGCTGGAATTGACCTGGCCCTTGGAAAGTGGGGAAGGGGTGAAATCCGTTGGGCCCACGGATGGATACCTTGGATCCATGGACTTAGGGCAGGTCTAATCACCTGGGATTCGAACCCACGGTGGGAATAAGGGAGGAGATATGGGGAGGGGAAGGGGAAGGATGTTTCCTGGAACCAAACCTCACATAAACCCGGACACTCACACACACACACACCCTCACCCGAACACTCACAGGGGCACTCACACTCACACACACCCATAGACTGTGATAAGGGAGACCATCTGAGGGGACACAGATGGCCTCGTGGACCCACAGGCATAACCGGACACACACGCAACCGGACTCACACACTCACACGGACACTCACAGGGATAAACACACACACAGACACACATCCATAGACACAAACTGTGATAAGGGAGACCATCTGAGGGGACACAGATGGCCTCGTGGACCCACAGGCATAACCGGACACACAAGCAACCGGACTCTCACACACTCACACGGACACTCACAGGGATAAACACACACATAGACACAAACTGTGATAAGGGAGACCATCTGAGGGGACACAGATGGCCTCCTGGACCCACAGGTATATATCAATATTTAAATATACATACATATTTATAAATATAACATATTTTAAAAAAAAAAATAAATAAAAAAAAAAAAAAATATATATATATATATATATATATATATATATGTCGTACCTAGTAGCCAGAACTCACTTTTTGGCTTCTATGCAAGGCCCGATTTGCCTAATAAGCCAAGTTTTCCTGAATTAATATATTTTTTCTAATTTTTTTCTTATGAAATGATAAAGCTACCCATTTCATTATGTATAAGGTCAATTTTTTTTTATTGGAGTTAAAATTAACGTAGATATATGACCGAACCTAACCAACCCTACCTAACCTAACCTAACCTATCTTTATAGGTGAGGTTTGGTTAGGTAGCCAAAAAAGTTAGGTTAGGTTAGGTTAGGTAGGTTAGGTAGTCGTAAAACAATTAATTCATGAAAACTTGGCTTATTAGGCAAATCGGGCCTTGCATCATTGGCTGAGAAGTGCGTTCTGGCTACTAGGTACGACACATATATATATATATATATATATATATATATATATATATATATATATATATATATATATATATATATATATATATATATGTCGTACCTAGTAGCCAGAACGCACTTCTCAGCCAATGATGCAAGGCCCGATTTGCCTAATAAGCCAAGTTTTCCTGAATTAATATATTTTCTCTAATTTTTTTCTTATGAAATGATAAAACTGTTCATTTCATTATGTATGAGTTAAGTTCTTTTCATTTGAGTTAAAACTAATGTAGATATATAACCGAACCTAACCAACCCTAAAATGGTTAACATAAATTGATTGGTATATGTATGTGGACGCTCAGTTAGTGTTACTGTAATTTATATGGTTAACGTTTGAATAACATAGTTTCCCCTCATTGTCACATTTTTTGTTACTATTTCGCTGTTCATTCTCACTCTCTCTGAATCCCGTGGACTAATTGTGCTCACGAGTGTTTGTTTAAGGTACGGTAACCATAGGCTTTTCACACAATAATTTGCAACTATTTAAGAAGAAACATTTCTAAAGATTATCTAAGTTTCTAATAAATATTCTTTTTCCTAACATACAAGTCAATCACACAGTACCTAACTTCAGTCAGAAACACTTTTCTTAATATATCTCGCAACGTCTTTTGCATATATATCCTATCTTAAAAAATAACAATATTAATTCATAACTGGCAACCCCCCTCCCCTCCAGAGCTTTCAAGGCCACCAAACGTCATTCCTTTCCCTTAACCTCTCCCAAATTATCTTTTGCACCAATACACAAACTAGGGGGCTTTATTGCTGAGTGGACGTTGCTTCCGACTCGTAATCCTAGCTCATTCGATCCCCCGGTGATGGCACAAACGGAAATCAGCAGAGTTTCTATCATTCTGATGCCCTCTGTTACTTAGCAGTAAATATGTAAATGAGCGTTAGACAGCTGTTGCGGGCTGCTTCCTGGGTGTGTCTGTGTGTGTGGAATTTTTTTTTATTAGTTATTAATAATTGATTGATTGGCAGTTGAGAGGCGGGCCGAAAGAGCAGAGCTCAACCCTCGCAAGCACAACTAGGTGAACACAACTAGATAAATACTAACAAACCACGATCTCGTACAATCCACTACACACACAACCCGACCTCCCCCCCAACTCCCTAAATCACTCTACCTAAGTCATTAAAAAATTAAAACAAATCAATTAATACACCAAAAATACTAACTATAAATAAAGGAACCAAATTTGAGACATACAGCGACTCCAGCGTGGTCTAGTCGGAAGAGAACGTGTTCTCATCTGGATAGATTGCGATCGAGCCTGTCGGAACGGGTGTGTAACTGCAGGGCACAAATATTTGTGTGTCCCCTCCTGTAGCTGCCTCTGTTTCGACAGGTTTCCTGGATAGCTGGAATTGACCTGGCCCTTGGAAAGTGGGGAAGGGGTGAAATCCGTTGGGCCCACGGATGGATACCTTGGATCCATGGACTTAGGGCAGGTCTAATCACCTGGGATTCGAACCCACGGTGGGAATAAGGGAGGAGATATGGGGAGGGGAAGGGGAAGGATGTTTCCTGGAACCAAACCTCACATAAACCCGGACACTCACACACACACACACCCTCACCCGAACACTCACAGGGGCACTCACACTCACACACACCCATAGACTGTGATAAGGGAGACCATCTGAGGGGACACAGATGGCCTCGTAGACCCACAGGCATAACCGGACACACACGCAACCGGACTCACACACTCACACGGACACTCACAGGGATAAACACACACACAGACACACATCCATAGACACAAACTGTGATAAGGGAGACCATCTGAGGGGACACAGATGGCCTCCTGGACCCACAGGTATATATCAATATTTAAATATACATACATATTTATAAATATAACATATTTTTAAAAAATAAATAAATAAAATAAAATATATATATATATATATATATATATATATATATATATATATATATATATATATATATATATATATATATATATATATATATATATATATATATATATATATATGTCGTACCTAGTAGCCAGAACGCACTTCTTAACCTACTATGCAAGGCCCGATTTGCCTAATAAGCCAAGTTTTCCTGAATTAACATATTTTCTCTAATTTTTTTCTTATGAAATGATAAAACTGTTCATTTCATTATGTATGAGTTAAGTTCTTTTCATTTGAGTTAAAACTAATGTAGATATATAACCGAACTTAACCAACCCTAAAATGGTTAACATAAATTGATTGGAATATGTATGTGGACGCTCAGTTAGTGTTACTGTAATTTATATGGTTAACGTTTGAATGACATAGTTTCCCCTCATTGTCACATTTTTTGTTACTATTTCGCTGTTCATTCTCACTCTCTCTGAATCCCGTGGACTAATTGTGCTCACGAGTGTTTGTTTAAGGTACGGTAACCATAGGCTTTTCTCACAATAATTTGCAACTATTTAAGAAGAAACATTTCTAAAGATTATCTAAGTTTCTAATAAATATTCTTTTTCCTAACATACAAGTCAATCACACAGTACCTAACTTCAGTCAGAAACACTTTTCTTACTATATCTCGCAACGTCTTTTGCATATATATCCTATCTTAAAAAATAACAATTTTAATTCATAACTGGCAACCCCCCTCCCCTCCAGAGCTTTCAAGGCCACCAAACGTCATTCCTTTCCCTTAACCTCTCCCAACTTATCTTTTGCACCAATACACAAACTAGGGGGCTTTATTGCTGAGTGGACGTCGCTCCCGACTCGTAATCCTAGCTCATTCGATCCCCCGGTGATGGCACAAACGGAAATCAGCAGAGTTTCTATCATTCTGATGCCCTCTGTTACTTAGCTGTAAATATGTAAATGAGCGTTAGACAGCTGTTGCGGGCTGCTTCCTGGGTGTGTCTGTGTGTGTGGATTTTTTTTTCTTAGTTATTAATAATTAATTGATTGGCAGTTGAGAGGAGGGCCGAAAGAGCAGAGCTCAACCCACGCAAGCACAACTAGGTGAACACAACTAGATAAATACTAACAAACCACGATCTCGTACAATCCACTACACACACAACCCGACCTCCCCCCCCCAACTCCCTAAATCACTCTACCTAAGTCATTAAAAAATTAAAACAAATCAATTAATACACCAAAAATACTAACTATAAATAAAGGAACCAAATTTGAGACATACAGCGACTCCAGCGTGGTCTAGTCGGAAGAGAACGTGTTCTCATCTGGATAGATTGCGATCGAGCCTGTCGGAACGGGTGTTTAACTGCAGGGCACAAATATTTGTGTGTCCCCTCCTGTAGCTGCCTCTGTTTCGACAGGTTTCCTGGATAGCTGGAATTGACCTGGCCCTTGGAAAGTGGGGAAGGGGTGAAATCCGTTGGGCCCACGGATGAATACCTTGGATCCATGGACTTAGGGCAGGTCTAATCACCTGGGATTCGAACCCACGGTGGGGATAAGGGAGGAGATATGGGGAGGGGAAGGGGAAGGATGTTTCCTGGAACCAAACCTCACATAAACCCGGACACTCACACACACACACACCCTCACCCGAACACTCACAGGGGCACTCACACTCACACACACCCATAGACTGTGATAAGGGAGACCATCTGAGGGGACACAGATGGCCTCGTGGACCCACAGGCATAACCGGACACACACGCAACCGGACTCACACACTCACACGGACACTCACAGGGATAAACACACACACAGACACACATCCATAGACACAAACTGTGATAAGGGAGACCATCTGAGGGGACACAGATGGCCTCGTGGACCCACAGGCATAACCGGACACACACGCAACCGGACTCTCACACACTCACACGGACACTCACAGGGATAAACACACACATAGACACAAACTGTGATAAGGGAGACCATCTGAGGGGACACAGATGGCCTCCTGGACCCACAGGTATATATCAATATTTAAATATACATACATATTTATAAATATAACATATTTTTAAAAAATAAATAAATAAAATAAAATATATATATATATATATATATATATATATATATATATATATATATATATATATATATATATATATATATATATATATATATATATATATGTATATATATATGTCGTACCTAGTAGCCAGAACGCACTTCTCAACCTACTATGCAAGGCCCGATTTGCCTAATAAGCCAAGTTTTCCTGAATTAATATATTTTCTCTAATTTTTTTCTTATGAAATGATAAAACTGTTCATTTCATTATGTATGAGTTAAGTTCTTTTCATTTGAGTTAAAACTAATGTAGATATATAACCGAACCTAACCAACCCTAAAATGGTTAACATAAATTGATTGGAATATGTATGTGGACGCTCAGTTAGTGTTACTGTAATTTATATGGTTAACGTTTGAATGACATAGTTTCCCCTCATTGTCACATTTTTTGTTACTATTTCGCTGTTCATTCTCACTCTCTCTGAATCCCGTGGACTAATTGTGCTCACGAGTGTTTGTTGAAGGTACGGTAACCATAGGCTTTTCACACAATAATTTGCAACTATTTAAGAAGAAACATTTCTAAAGATTATCTAAGTTTCTAATAAATATTCTTTTTCCTAACATACAAGTCAATCACACAGTACCTAACTTCAGTCAGAAACACTTTTCTTACTATATCTCGCAACGTCTTTTGCATATATATCCTATCTTAAAAAATAACAATTTTAATTCATAACTGGCAACCCCCCTCCCCTCCAGAGCTTTCAAGGCCACCAAACGTCATTCCTTACCCTTAACCTCTCCCAAATTATCTTTTGCACCAATACACAAACTAGGGGGCTTTATTGCTGAGTGGACGTCGCTCCCGACTCGTAATCCTAGCTCATTCGATCCCCAGGTGATGGCACAAACGGAAATCAGCAGAGTTTCTATCATTCCGATGCCCTCTGTTACTTAGCAGTAAATATGTAAATGAGCGTTAGACAGCTGTTGCGGGCTGCTTCCTGGGTGTGTGTGTGTGTCTGTGTGTGTGGAATTTTTTTTATTAGTTATTAATAATTGATTGATTGGCAGTTGAGAGGCGGGCCGAAAGAGCAGAGCTCAACCCTCGCAAGCACAACTAGGTGAACACAACTAGATAAATACTAACAAACCACGATCTCGTACAATCCACTACACACACAACCCGACCTCCCCCCCCAACTCCCTAAATCACTCTACCTAAGTCATTAAAAAATTAAAACAAATCAATTAATACACCAAAAATACTAACTATAAATAAAGGAACCAAATTTGAGACATACAGCGACTCCAGCGTGGTCTAGTCGGAAGAGAACGTGTTCTCATCTGGATAGATTGCGATCGAGCCTGTCGGAACGGGTGTGTAACTGCAGGGCACAAATATTTGTGTGTCCCCTCCTGTAGCTGCCTCTGTTTCGACAGGTTTCCTGGATAGCTGGAATTGACCTGGCCCTTGGAAAGTGGGGAAGGGGTGAAATCCGTTGGGCCCACGGATGGATACCTTGGATCCATGGACTTAGGGCAGGTCTAATCACCTGGGATTCGAACCCACGGTGGGAATAAGGGAGGAGATATGGGGAGGGGAAGGGGAAGGATGTTTCCTGGAACCAAACCTCACATAAACCCGGACACTCACACACACACACACCCTCACCCGAACACTCACAGGGGCACTCACACTCACACACACCCATAGACTGTGATAAGGGAGACCATCTGAGGGGACACAGATGGCCTCGTGGACCCACAGGCATAACCGGACACACACGCAACCGGACTCACACACTCACACGGACACTCACAGGGATAAACACACACACAGACACACATCCATAGACACAAACTGTGATAAGGGAGACCATCTGAGGGGACACAGATGGCCTCGTGGACCCACAGGCATAACCGGACACACAAGCAACCGGACTCTCACACACTCACACAGACACTCACAGGGATAAACACACACATAGACACAAACTGTGATAAGGGAGACCATCTGAGGGGACACAGATGGCCTCCTGGACCCACAGGTATATATCAATATTTAAATATACATACATATTTATAAATATAACATATTTTTAAAAAAAAAATAAATAAAATAAAAAAAAAAAAAAATATATATATATATATATATATATATACATATATATATATATATATATATATATATATATATATATATATATATATATATATGTCGTACCTAGTAGCCAGAACGCACTTCTCAACCTACTATGCAAGGCCCGATTTGCCTAATAAGCCAAGTTTTCCTGAATTAATATATTTTCTCTAATTTTTTTCTTATGAAATGATAAAACTGTTCATTTCATTATGTATGAGTTAAGTTCTTTTCATTTGAGTTAAAACTAATGTAGATATATAACCGAACCTAACCAACCCTAAAATGGTTAACATAAATTGATTGGAATATGTATGTGGACGCTCAGTTAGTGTTACTGTAATTTATATGGTTAACGTTTGAATAACATAGTTTCCCCTCATTGTCACATTTTTTGTTACTATTTCGCTGTTCATTCTCACTCTCTCTGAATCCCGTGGACTAATTGTGCTCACGAGTGTTTGTTTAAGGTACGGTAACCATAGGCTTTTCACACAATAATTTGCAACTATTTAAGAAGAAACATTTCTAAAGATTATCTAAGTTTCTAATAAATATTCTTTTTCCTAACATACAAGTCAATCACACAGTACCTAACTTCAGTCAGAAACACTTTTCTTAATATATCTCGCAACGTCTTTTGCATATATATCCTATCTTAAAAAATAACAATATTAATTCATAACTGGCAACCCCCCTCCCCTCCAGAGCTTTCAAGGCCACCAAACGTCATTCCTTTCCCTTAACCTCTCCCAAATTATCTTTTGCACCAATACACAAACTAGGGGGCTTTATTGCTGAGTGGACGTTGCTTCCGACTCGTAATCCTAGCTCATTCGATCCCCCGGTGATGGCACAAACGGAAATCAGCAGAGTTTCTATCATTCTGATGCCCTCTGTTACTTAGCAGTAAATATGTAAATGAGCGTTAGACAGCTGTTGCGGGCTGCTTCCTGGGTGTGTCTGTGTGTGTGGAATTTTTTTTTATTAGTTATTAATAATTGATTGATTGGCAGTTGAGAGGCGGGCCGAAAGAGCAGAGCTCAACCCTCGCAAGCACAACTAGGTGAACACAACTAGATAAATACTAACAAACCACGATCTCGTACAATCCACTACACACACAACCCGACCTCCCCCCCAACTCCCTAAATCACTCTACCTAAGTCATTAAAAAATTAAAACAAATCAATTAATACACCAAAAATACTAACTATAAATAAAGGAACCAAATTTGAGACATACAGCGACTCCAGCGTGGTCTAGTCGGAAGAGAACGTGTTCTCATCTGGATAGATTGCGATCGAGCCTGTCGGAACGGGTGTGTAACTGCAGGGCACAAATATTTGTGTGTCCCCTCCTGTAGCTGCCTCTGTTTCGACAGGTTTCCTGGATAGCTGGAATTGACCTGGCCCTTGGAAAGTGGGGAAGGGGTGAAATCCGTTGGGCCCACGGATGGATACCTTGGATCCATGGACTTAGGGCAGGTCTAATCACCTGGGATTCGAACCCACGGTGGGAATAAGGGAGGAGATATGGGGAGGGGAAGGGGAAGGATGTTTCCTGGAACCAAACCTCACATAAACCCGGACACTCACACACACACACACCCTCACCCGAAAACTCACAGGGGCACTCACACTCACACACACCCATAGACTGTGATAAGGGAGACCATCTGAGGGGACACAGATGGCCTCGTGGAGCCACAGGCATAACCGGACACACACGCAACCGGACTCACACACTCACACGGACACTCACAGGGATAAACACACACACAGACACACATCCATAGACACAAACTGTGATAAGGGAGACCATCTGAGGGGACACAGATGGCCTCCTGGACCCACAGGTATATATCAATATTTAAATATACATACATATTTATAAATATAACATATTTTTAAAAAATAAATAAATAAAATAAAATATATATATATATATATATATATATATATATATATATATATATATATATATATATATATATATATATATATATATATATATATATGTCGTACCTAGTAGCCAGAACGCACTTCTCAACCTACTATGCAAGGCCCGATTTGCCTAATAAGCCAAGTTTTCCTGAATTAATATATTTTCTCTAATTTTTTTCTTATGAAATGATAAAACTGTTCATTTCATTATGTATGAGTTAAGTTCTTTTCATTTGAGTTAAAACTAATGTAGATATATAACCGAACCTAACCAACCCTAAAATGGTTAACATAAATTGATTGGAATATGTATGTGGACGCTCAGTTAGTGTTACTGTAATTTATATGGTTAACGTTTGAATGACATAGTTTCCCCTCATTGTCACATTTTTTGTTACTATTTCGCTGTTCATTCTCACTCTCTCTGAATCCCGTGGACTAATTGTGCTCACGAGTGTTTGTTGAAGGTACGGTAACCATAGGCTTTTCACACAATAATTTGCAACTATTTAAGAAGAAACATTTCTAAAGATTATCTAAGTTTCTAATAAATATTCTTTTTCCTAACATACAAGTCAATCACACAGTACCTAACTTCAGTCAGAAACACTTTTCTTACTATATCTCGCAACGTCTTTTGCATATATATCCTATCTTAAAAAATAACAATTTTAATTCATAACTGGCAACCCCCCTCCCCTCCAGAGCTTTCAAGGCCACCAAACGTCATTCCTTACCCTTAACCTCTCCCAAATTATCTTTTGCACCAATACACAAACTAGGGGGCTTTATTGCTGAGTGGACGTCGCTCCCGACTCGTAATCCTAGCTCATTCGATCCCCAGGTGATGGCACAAACGGAAATCAGCAGAGTTTCTATCATTCCGATGCCCTCTGTTACTTAGCAGTAAATATGTAAATGAGCGTTAGACAGCTGTTGCGGGCTGCTTCCTGGGTGTGTGTGTGTGTCTGTGTGTGTGGATTTTTTTTTATTAGTTATTAATAATTGATTGATTGGCAGTTGAGAGGCGGGCCGAAAGAGCAGAGCTCAACCCTCGCAAGCACAACTAGGTGAACACAACTAGATAAATACTAACAAACCACGATCTCGTACAATCCACTACACACACAACCCGACCTCCCCCCCCAACTCCCTAAATCACTCTACCTAAGTCATTAAAAATTAAAACAAATCAATTAATACACCAAAAATACTAACTATAAATAAAGGAACCAAATTTGAGACATACAGCGACTCCAGCGTGGTCTAGTCGGAAGAGAACGTGTTCTCATCTGGATAGATTGCGATCGAGCCTGTCGGAACGGGTGTGTAACTGCAGGGCACAAATATTTGTGTGTCCCCTCCTGTAGCTGCCTCTGTTTCGACAGGTTTCCTGGATAGCTGGAATTGACCTGGCCCTTGGAAAGTGGGGAAGGGGTGAAATCCGTTGGGCCCACGGATGGATACCTTGGATCCATGGACTTAGGGCAGGTCTAATCACCTGGGATTCGAACCCACGGTGGGAATAAGGGAGGAGATATGGGGAGGGGAAGGGGAAGGATGTTTCCTGGAACCAAACCTCACATAAACCCGGACACTCACACACACACACACCCTCACCCGAACACTCACAGGGGCACTCACACTCACACACACCCATAGACTGTGATAAGGGAGACCATCTGAGGGGACACAGATGGCCTCGTGGACCCACAGGCATAACCGGACACACACGCAACCGGACTCACACACTCACACGGACACTCACAGGGATAAACACACACACAGACACACATCCATAGACACAAACTGTGATAAGGGAGACCATCTGAGGGGACACAGATGGCCTCGTGGACCCACAGGCATAACCGGACACACAAGCAACCGGACTCTCACACACTCACACGGACACTCACAGGGATAAACACACACATAGACACAAACTGTGATAAGGGAGACCATCTGAGGGGACACAGATGGCCTCCTGGACCCACAGGTATATATCAATATTTAAATATACATACATATTTATAAATATAACATATTTTTAAAAAATAAATAAATAAAATAAAAAAAAAAAAAAAATATATATATATATATATATATATATATATATATATATATATATATATATATATATATATATATATATATATATATATATATATATATATATATATATGTCGTACCTAGTAGCCAGAACGCACTTCTCAACCTACTATGCAAGGCCCGATTTGCCTAATAAGCCAAGTTTTCCTGAATTAATATATTTTCTCTAATTTTTTTCTTATGAAATGATAAAACTGTTCATTTCATTATGTATGAGTTAAGTTCTTTTCATTTGAGTTAAAACTAATGTAGATATATAACCGAACCTAACCAACCCTAAAATGGTTAACATAAATTGATTGGAATATGTATGTGGACGCTCAGTTAGTGTTACTGTAATTTATATGGTTAACGTTTGAATAACATAGTTTCCCCTCATTGTCACATTTTTTGTTACTATTTCGCTGTTCATTCTCACTCTCTCTGAATCCCGTGGACTAATTGTGCTCACGAGTGTTTGTTTAAGGTACGGTAACCATAGGCTTTTCACACAATAATTTGCAACTATTTAAGAAGAAACATTTCTAAAGATTATCTAAGTTTCTAATAAATATTCTTTTTCCTAACATACAAGTCAATCACACAGTACCTAAATTCAGTCAGAAACACTTTTCTTACTATATCTCGCAACGTCTTTTGCATATATATCCTATCTTAAAAAATAACAATTTTAATTCATAACTGGCAACCCCCCTCCCCTCCAGAGCTTTCAAGGCCACCAAACGTCATTCCTTTCCCTTAACCTCTCCCAAATTATCTTTTGCACCAATACACAAACTAGGGGGCTTTATTGCTGAGTGGACGTTGCTTCCGACTCGTAATCCTAGCTCATTCGATCCCCCGGTGATGGCACAAACGGAAATCAGCAGAGTTTCTATCATTCTGATGCCCTCTGTTACTTAGCAGTAAATATGTAAATGAGCGTTAGACAGCGGTTGCGGGCTGCTTCCTGGGTGTGTCTGTGTGTGTGGAATTTTTTTTTATTAGTTATTAATAATTGATTGATTGGCAGTTGAGAGGCGGGCCGAAAGAGCAGAGCTCAACCCTCGCAAGCACAACTAGGTGAACACTACTAGATAAATACTAACAAACCACGATCTCGTACAATCCACTACACACACAACCCGACCTCCCCCCCAACTCCCTAAATCACTCTACCTAAGTCATTAAAAAATTAAAACAAATCAATTAATACACCAAAAATACTAACTATAAATAAAGGAACCAAATTTGAGACATACAGCGACTCCAGCGTGGTCTAGTCGGAAGAGAACGTGTTCTCATCTGGATAGATTGCGATCGAGCCTGTCGGAACGGGTGTGTAACTGCAGGGCACAAATATGTGTGTGTCCCCTCCTGTACCTGCCTCTGTTTCGACAGGTTTCCTGGATAGCTGGAATTGACCTGGCCCTTGGAAAGTGGGGAAGGGGTGAAATCCGTTGGGCCCACGGATGGATACCTTGGATCCATGGACTTATTGCAGGTCTAATCACCTGGGATTCGAACCCACGGTGGGAATAAGGGAGGAGATATGGGGAGGGGAAGGGGAAGGATGTTTCCTGGAACCAAACCTCACATAAACCCGGACACTCACACACACACACACCCTCACCCGAACACTCACAGGGGCACTCACACTCACACACACCCATAGACTGTGATAAGGGAGACCATCTGAGGGGACACAGATGGCCTCGTGGACCCACAGGCATAACCGGACACACACGCAACCGGACTCACACACTCACACGGACACTCACAGGGATAAACACACACACAGACACACATCCATAGACACAAACTGTGATAAGGGAGACCATCTGAGGGGACACAGATGGCCTCCTGGACCCACAGGTATATATCAATATTTAAATATACATACATATTTATAAATATAACATATTTTTAAAAAATAAATAAATAAAATAAAATATATATATATATATATATATATATATATATATATATATATATATATATATATATATATATATATATATATATATATATATGTCGTACCTAGTAGACAGAACGCACTTCTTAACCTACTATGCAAGGCCCGATTTGCCTAATAAGCCAAGTTTTCCTGAATTAATATATTTTCTCTAATTTTTTTCTTATGAAATGATAAAACTGTTCATTTCATTATGTATGAGTTAAGTTCTTTTCATTTGAGTTAAAACTAATGTAGATATATAACCGAACCTAACCAACCCTAAAATGGTTAACATAAATTGATTGGAATATGTATGTGGACGCTCAGTTAGTGTTACTGTAATTTATATGGTTAACGTTTGAATGACATAGTTTCCCCTCATTGTCACATTTTTTGTTACTATTTCGCTGTTCATTCTCACTCTCTCTGAATCCCGTGGACTAATTGTGCTCACGAGTGTTTGTTTAAGGTACGGTAACCATAGGCTTTTCTCACAATAATTTGCAACTATTTAAGAAGAAACATTTCTAAAGATTATCTAAGTTTCTAATAAATATTCTTTTTCCTAACATACAAGTCAATCACACAGTACCTAACTTCAGTCAGAAACACTTTTCTTACTATATCTCGCAACGTCTTTTGCATATATATCCTATCTTAAAAAATAACAATTTTAATTCATAACTGGCAACCCCCCTCCCCTCCAGAGCTTTCAAGGCCACCAAACGTCATTCCTTTCCCTTAACCTCTCCCAACTTATCTTTTGCACCAATACACAAACTAGGGGGCTTTATTGCTGAGTGGACGTCGCTCCCGACTCGTAATCCTAGCTCATTCGATCCCCCGGTGATGGCACAAACGGAAATCAGCAGAGTTTCTATCATTCTGATGCCCTCTGTTACTTAGCAGTAAATATGTAAATGAGCGTTAGACAGCTGTTGCGGGCTGCTTCCTGGGTGTGTCTGTGTGTGTGGATTTTTTTTTTATTAGTTATTAATAATTAATTGATTGGCAGTTGAGAGGAGGGCCGAAAGAGCAGAGCTCAACCCACGCAAGCACAACTAGGTGAACACAACTAGATAAATACTAACAAACCACGATCTCATACAATCCACTACACACACAACCCGACCTCCCCCCCCCCAACTCCCTAAATCACTCTACCTAAGTCATTAAAAAATTAAAACAAATCAATTAATACACCAAAAATACTAACTATAAATAAAGGAACCAAATTTGAGACATACAGCGACTCCAGCGTGGTCTAGTCGGAAGAGAACGTGTTCTCATCTGGATAGATTGCGATCGAGCCTCTCGGAACGGGTGTTTAACTGCAGGGCACAAATATTTGTGTGTCCCCTCCTGTAGCTGCCTCTGTTTCGACAGGTTTCCTGGATAGCTGGAATTGACCTGGCCCTTAGAAAGTGGGGAAGGGGTGAAATCCGTTGGGCCCACGGATGAATACCTTGGATCCATGGACTTAGGGCAGGTCTAATCACCTGGGATTCGAACCCACGGTGGGGATAAGGGAGGAGATATGGGGAGGGGAAGGGGAAGGATGTTTCCTGGAACCAAACCTCACATAAACCCGGACACTCACACACACACACACCCTCACCCGAACACTCACAGGGGCACTCACACTCACACACACCCATAGACTGTGATAAGGGAGACCATCTGAGGGGACACAGATGGCCTCGTGGACCCACAGGCATAACCGGACACACACGCAACCGGACTCACACACTCACACGGACACTCACAGGGATAAACACACACACAGACACACATCCATAGACACAAACTGTGATAAGGGAGACCATCTGAGGGGACACAGATGGCCTCGTGGACCCACAGGCATAACCGGACACACACGCAACCGGACTCTCACACACTCACACGGATCACAGGGATAAACACACACATAGACACAAACTCTGATAAGGGAGACCATCTGAGGGGACACAGATGGCCTCCTGGACCCACAGGTATATATCAATATTTAAATATACATACATATTTATAAATATAACATATTTTTAAAAAATATATAAATAAAATAAAATATATATATATATATATATATATATATATATATATATATATATATATATATATTTATATATATATATATATATATATATATATATATATATATATATATATGTCGTACCTAGTAGCCAGAACGCACTTCTCAACCTACTATGCAAGGCCCGATTTGCCTAATAAGCCAAGTTTTCCTGAATTAATATATTTTCTCTAATTTTTTTCTTATGAAATGATAAAACTGTTCATTTCATTATGTATGAGTTAAGTTCTTTTCATTTGAGTTAAAACTAATGTAGATATATAACCGAACCTAACCAACCCTAAAATGGTTAACATAAATTGATTGGAATATGTATGTGGACGCTCAGTTAGTGTTACTGTAATTTATATGGTTAACTTTTGAATGACATAGTTTCCCCTCATTGTCACATTTTTTGTTACTATTTCGCTGTTCATTCTCACTCTCTCTGAATCCCGTGGACTAATTGTGCTCACGAGTGTTTGTTTAAGGTACGGTAACCATAGGCTTTTCACACAATAATTTGCAACTATTTAAGAAGAAACATTTCTAAAGATTATCTAAGTTTCTAATAAATATTCTTTTTCCTAACATACAAGTCAATCACACAGTACCTAACTTCAGTCAGAAACACTTTTCTTACTATATCTCGCAACGTCTTTTGCATATATATCCTATCTTAAAAAATAACAATTTTAATTCATAACTGGCAACCCCCCTCCCCTCCAGAGCTTTCAAGGCCACCAAACGTCATTCCTTTCCCTTAACCTCTCCCAACTTATCTTTTGCACCAATACACAAACTAGGGGGCTTTATTGCTGAGTGGACGTCGCTCCCGACTCGTAATCCTAGCTCATTCGATCCCCCGGTGATGGCACAAACGGAAATCAGCAGAGTTTCTATCATTCTGATGCCCTCTGTTACTTAGCAGTAAATATGTAAATGAGCGTTAGACAGCTGTTGCGGGCTGCTTCCTGGGTGTGTCTGTGTGTGTGGAATTTTTTTTTATTAGTTATTAATAATTGATTGATTGGCAGTTGAGAGGAGGGCCGACAGAGCAGAGCTCAACCCTCGCAAGCACAACTAGGTGAATACAACTAGATAAATACTAACAAACCACGATCTCGTACAATCCACTACACACACAACCCGACCTCCCCCCCCAACTCCCTAAATCACTCTACCTAAGTCATTAAAAAATTTAAACAAATCAATTAATACACCAAAAATACTAACTATAAATAAAGGAACCAAATTTGAGACATACAGCGACTCCAGCGTGGTCTAGTCGGAAGAGAACGTGTTCTCATCTGGATAGATTGCGATCGAGCCTGTCGGAACGGGTGTTTAACTGCAGGGCACAAATATTTGTGTGTCCCCTCCTGTAGCTGCCTCTGTTTCGACAGGTTTCCTGGATAGCTGGAATTGACCTGGCCCTTGGAAAGTGGGGAAGGGGTGAAATCCGTTGGGCCCACGGATGGATACCTTGGATCCATGGACTTAGGGCAGGTCTAATCACCTGGGATTCGAACCCACGGTGGGGATAAGGGAGGAGATATGGGGAGGGGAAGGGGAAGGATGTTTCCTGGAACCAAACCTCACATAAACCCGGACACTCACACACACACACACCCTCACCCGAACACTCACAGGGGCACTCACACTCACACACACCCATAGACTGTGATAAGGGAGACCATCTGAGGGGACACAGATGGCCTCGTGGACCCACAGGCATAACCGGACACACACGCAACAGGACTCACACACTCACACGGACACTCACAGGGATAAACACACACACAGACACACATCCATAGACACAAACTGTGATAAGGGAGACCATCTGAGGGGACACAGATGGCCTCGTGGACCCACAGGCATAACCGGACACACACGCAACCGGACTCTCACACACTCACACGGACACTCACAGGGATAAACACACACATAGACACAAACTGTGATAAGGGAGACCATCTGAGGGGACACAGATGGCCTCCTGGACCCACAGGTATATATCAATATTTAAATATACATACATATTTATAAATATAACATATTTTTAAAAAATAAATAAATAAAATAATATATATATATATATATATATATATATATATATATATATATATATATATATATATATATATATATGTCGTACCTAGTAGCCAGAACGCACTTCTCAACCTACTATGCAAGGCCCGATTTGCCTAATAAGCCAAGTTTTCCTGAATTAATATATTTTCTCTAATTTTTTTCTTATGAAATGATAAAACTGTTCATTTCATTATGTATGAGTTAAGTTCTTTTCATTTGAGTTAAAACTAATGTAGATATATAACCGAACCTAACCAACCCTAAAATGGTTAACATAAATTGATTGGAATATGTATGTGGACGCTCAGTTAGTGTTACTGTAATTTATATGGTTAACGTTTGAATGACATAGTTTCCCCTCATTGTCACATTTTTTGTTACTATTTCGCTGTTCATTCTCACTCTCTCTGAATCCCGTGGACTAATTGTGCTCACGAGTGTTTGTTTAAGGTACGGTAACCATAGGCTTTTCACACAATAATTTGCAACTATTTAAGAAGAAACATTTCTAAAGATTATCTAAGTTTCTAATAAATATTCTTTTTCCTAACATACAAGTCAATCACACAGTACCTAAATTCAGTCAGAAACACTTTTCTTACTATATCTCGCAACGTCTTTTGCATATATATCCTATCTTAAAAAATAACAATTTTAATTCATAACTGGCAACCCCCCCTCCCCTCCAGAGCTTTCAAGGCCACCAAACGTCATTCCTTTCCCTTAACCTCTCCCAACTTATCTTTTGCACCAATACACAAACTAGGGGGCTTTATTGCTGAGTGGACGTCGCTCCCGACTCGTAATCCTAGCTCATTCGATCCCCCGGTGATGGCACAAACGGAAATCAGCAGAGTTTCTATCATTCTGATGCCCTCTGTTACTTAGCAGTAAATATGTAAATGAGCGTTAGACAGCTGTTGCGGGCTGCTTCCTGGGTGTGTCTGTGTGTGTGGAACTTTTTTTTATTAGTTATTAATAATTGATTGATTGGCAGTTGAGAGGCGGGCCGAAAGAGCAGAGCTCAACCCTCGCAAGCACAACTAGGTGAACACAACTAGATAAATACTAACAAACCACGATCTCGTACAATCCACTACACACACAACCCGACCTCCCCCCCAACTCCCTAAATCACTCTACCTAAGTCATTAAAAAATTAAAACAAATCAATTAATACACCAAAAATACTAACTATAAATAAAGGAACCAAATTTGAGACATACAGCGACTCCAGCGTGGTCTAGTCGGAAGAGAACGTGTTCTCATCTGGATAGATTGCGATCGAGCCTGTCGGAACGGGTGTGTAACTGCAGGGCACAAATATTTGTGTGTCCCCTCCTGTAGCTGCCTCTGTTTCGACAGGTTTCCTGGATAGCTGGAATTGACCTGGCCCTTGGAAAGTGGGGAAGGGGTGAAATCCGTTGGGCCCACGGATGGATACCTTGGATCCATGGACTTAGGGCAGGTCTAATCACCTGGGATTCGAACCCACGGTGGGAATAAGGGAGGAGATATGGGGAGGGGAAGGGGAAGGATGTTTCCTGGAACCAAACCTCACATAAACCCGGACACTCACACACACACACACACACCCTCACCCGAACACTCACAGGGGCACTCACACTCACACACACCCACAGACTGTGATAAGGGAGACCATCTGAGGGGACACAGATGGCCTCGTGGACCCACAGGCATAACCGGACACACACGCAACAGGACTCACACGGACACTCACAGGGATAAACACACACACAGACACACATCCATAGACACAAACTGTGATAAGGGAGACCATCTGAGGGGACACAGATGGCCTCGTGGACCCACAGGCATAACCGGACACACACGCAACCGGACTCTCACACACTCACACGGACACTCACAGGGATAAACACACACACAGACACACATCCATAGACACAAACTGTGATAAGGGAGACCATCTGAGGGGACACAGATGGCCTCCTGGACCCACAGGTATATATCAATATTTAAATATACATACATATTTATAAATATAACATATTTTTAAAAAATAAATAAATAAAAAAAAAAATATATATATATATATATATATATATATATATATATATATATATATATATATATATATATATAAATATATATATATATATATATATATATATGTCGTACCTAGTAGCCAGAACGCACTTCTCAACCTACTATGCAAGGCCCGATTTGCCTAATAAGCCAAGTTTTCCTGAATTAATATATTTTCTCTAATTTTTTTCTTATGAAATGATAAAACTGTTCATTTCATTATGTATGAGTTAAGTTCTTTTCATTTGAGTTAAAACTAATGTAGATATATAACCGAACCTAACCAACCCTAAAATGGTTAACATAAATTGATTGGAATATGTATGTGGACGCTCAGTTAGTGTTACTGTAATTTATATGGTTAACTTTTGAATGACATAGTTTCCCCTCATTGTCACATTTTTTGTTACTATTTCGCTGTTCATTCTCACTCTCTCTGAATCCCGTGGACTAATTGTGCTCACGAGTGTTTGTTTAAGGTACGGTAACCATAGGCTTTTCACACAATAATTTGCAACTATTTAAGAAGAAACATTTCTAAAGATTATCTAAGTTTCTAATAAATATTCTTTTTCCTAACATACAAGTCAATCACACAGTACCTAAATTCAGTCAGAAACACTTTTCTTACTATATCTCGCAACGTCTTTTGCATATATATCCTATCTTAAAAAATAACAATTTTAATTCATAACTGGCAACCCCCCTCCCCTCCAGAGCTTTCAAGGCCACCAAACGTCATTCCTTTCCCTTAACCTCTCCCAACTTATCTTTTGCACCAATACACAAACTAGGGGGCTTTATTGCTGAGTGGACGTCGCTCCCGACTCGTAATCCTAGCTCATTCGATCCCCCGGTGATGGCACAAACGGAAATCAGCAGAGTTTCTATCATTCTGATGCCCTCTGTTACTTAGCAGTAAATATGTAAATGAGCGTTAGACAGCTGTTGCGGGCTGCTTCCTGGGTGTGTCTGTGTGTGTGGAACTTTTTTTTATTAGTTATTAATAATTGATTGATTGGCAGTTGAGAGGCGGGCCGAAAGAGCAGAGCTCAACCCTCGCAAGCACAACTAGGTGAACACAACTAGATAAATACTAACAAACCACGATCTCGTACAATCCACTACACACACAACCCGACCTCCCCCCCAACTCCCTAAATCACTCTACCTAAGTCATTAAAAAATTAAAACAAATCAATTAATACACCAAAAATACTAACTATAAATAAAGGAACCAAATTTGAGACATACAGCGACTCCAGCGTGGTCTAGTCGGAAGAGAACGTGTTCTCATCTGGATAGATTGCGATCGAGCCTGTCGGAACGGGTGTGTAACTGCAGGGCACAAATATTTGTGTGTCCCCTCCTGTAGCTGCCTCTGTTTCGACAGGTTTCCTGGATAGCTGGAATTGACCTGGCCCTTGGAAAGTGGGGAAGGGGTGAAATCCGTTGGGCCCACGGATGGATACCTTGGATCCATGGACTTAGGGCAGGTCTAATCACCTGGGATTCGAACCCACGGTGGGAATAAGGGAGGAGATATGGGGAGGGGAAGGGGAAGGATGTTTCCTGGAACCAAACCTCACATAAACCCGGACACTCACACACACACACACCCTCACCCGAACACTCACAGGGGCACTCACACTCACACACACCCACAGACTGTGATAAGGGAGACCATCTGAGGGGACACAGATGGCCTCGTGGACCCACAGGCATAACCGGACACACACGCAACAGGACTCACACGGACACTCACAGGGATAAACACACACACAGACACACATCCATAGACACAAACTGTGATAAGGGAGACCATCTGAGGGGACACAGATGGCCTCGTGGACCCACAGGCATAACCGGACACACACGCAACCGGACTCTCACACACTCACACGGACACTCACAGGGATAAACACACACACAGACACACATCCATAGACACAAACTGTGATAAGGGAGACCATCTGAGGGGACACAGATGGCCTCCTGGACCCACAGGTATATATCAATATTTAAATATACATACATATTTATAAATATAACATATTTTTAAAAAAAAAATAAATAAAAAAAAAAAAATATATATATATATATATATATATATATATATATATATATATATATATATAAATATATATATATATATATATATATATATATGTCGTACCTAGTAGCCAGAACGCACTTCTCAACCTACTATGCAAGGCCCGATTTGCCTAATAAGCCAAGTTTTCCTGAATTAATATATTTTCTCTAATTTTTTTCTTATGAAATGATAAAACTGTTCATTTCATTATGTATGAGTTAAGTTCTTTTCATTTGAGTTAAAACTAATGTAGATATATAACCGAACCTAACCAACCCTAAAATGGTTAACATAAATTGATTGGAATATGTATGTGGACGCTCAGTTAGTGTTACTGTAATTTATATGGTTAACTTTTGAATGACATAGTTTCCCCTCATTGTCACATTTTTTGTTACTATTTCGCTGTTTATTCTCACTCTCTCTGAATCCCATGGACTAATTGTGCTCACGAGTGTTTGTTTAAGGTACGGTAACCATAGGCTTTTCACACAATAATTTGCAACTATTTAAGAAGAAACATTTCTAAAGATTATCTAAGTTTCTAATAAATATTTTTTTTCCTAACATACAAGTCAATCACACAGTACCTAACTTCAGTCAGAAACACTTTTCTTACTATATCTCGCAACGTCTTTTGCATATATATCCTATCTTAAAAAATAAAAATTTTAATTCATAACTGGCAACCCCCCTCCCCTCCAGAGCTTTCAAGGCCACCAAACGTCATTCCTTTCCCTTAACCTCTCCCAAATTATCTTTTGCACCAATACACAAACTAGGGGGCTTTATTGCTGAGTGGACGTCGCTCCCGACTCGTAATCCTAGCTCATTCGATCCCCCGGTGATGGCACAAACGGAAATCAGCAGAGTTTCTATCATTCTGATGCCCTCTGTTACTTAGCAGTAAATATGTAAATGAGCGTTAGACAGCTGTTGCGGGCTGCTTCCTGGGTGTGTGTGTGTGTCTGTGTGGAATTTTTTTTTATTAGTTATTAATAATTGATTGATTGGCAGTTGAGAGGAGGGGCCGAAAGAGCAGAGCTCAACCCTCGCAAGCACAACTAGGTGAACACAACTAGATAAATGCTAACAAACCACGATCTCGTACAATCCACTACACACACAACCCGACCTCCCCCCCCCAACTCCCTAAATCACTCTACCTAAGTCATTAAAAAATTAAAACAAATCAATTAATACACCAAAAATACTAACTATAAATAAAGGAACCAAATTTGAGACATACAGCGACTCCAGCGTGGTCTAGTCGGAAGAGAACGTGTTCTCATCTGGATAGATTGCGATCGAGCCTGTCGGAACGGGTGTGTAACTGCAGGGCACAAATATTTGTGTGTCCCCTCCTGTAGCTGCCTCTGTTTCGACAGGTTTCCTGGATAGCTGGAATTGACCTGGCCCTTGGAAAGTGGGGAAGGGGTGAAATCCGTTGGGCCCACGGATGGATACCTTGGATCCATGGACTTAGGGCAGGTCTAATCACCTGGGATTCGAACCCACGGTGGGAATAAGGGAGGAGATATGGGGAGGGGAAGGGGAAGGATGTTTCCTGGAACCAAACCTCACATAAACCCGGACACTCACACACACACACACACACCCTCACCCGAACACTCACAGGGGCACTCACACTCACACACACCCATAGACTGTGATAAGGGAGACCATCTGAGGGGACACAGATGGCCTCGAGGACCCACAGGCATAACCGGACACACACGCAACCGGACTCACACACTCACACGGACACTCACAGGGATAAACACACACACAGACACACATCCATAGACACAAACTGTGATAAGGGAGACCATCTGAGGGGACACAGATGGCCTCGTGGACCCACAGGCATAACCGGACACACACGCAACCGGACTCTCACACACTCACACGGACACTCACAGGGATAAACACACACATAGACACAAACTGTGATAAGGGAGACCATCTGAGGGGACACAGATGGCCTCCTGGACCCACAGGTATATATCAATATTTAAATATACATACATATTTATAAATATAACATATTTTTAAAAAATAAATAAATAAAATAAAATATATATATATATATATATATATATATATATATATATATATATATATATATATATATATATATATATATATATATATATATATATATATATATATGTCGTACCTAGTAGCCAGAACGCACTTCTCAACCTACTATGCAAGGCCCGATTTGCCTAATAAGCCAAGTTTTCCTGAGTTAATATATTTTCTCTAATTTTTTTCTTATGAAATGATAAAACTGTTCATTTCATTATGTATGAGTTAAGTTCTTTTCATTTGAGTTAAAACTAATGTAGATATATAACCGAACCTAACCAACCCTAAAATGGTTAACATAAATTGATTGGAATATGTATGTGGACGCTCAGTTAGTGTTACTGTAATTTATATGGTTAACGTTTGAATGACATAGTTTCCCCTCATTGTCACATTTTTTGTTACTATTTCGCTGTTCATTCTCACTCTCTCTGAATCCCGTGGACTAATTGTGCTCACGAGTGTTTGTTTAAGGTACGGTAACCATAGGCTTTTCACACAATAATTTGCAACTATTTAAGAAGAAACATTTCTAAAGATTATCTAAGTTTCTAATAAATATTCTTTTTCCTAACATACAAGTCAATCACACAGTACCTAAATTCAGTCAGAAACACTTTTCTTACTATATCTCGCAACGTCTTTTGCATATATATCCTATCTTAAAAAATAACAATTTTAATTCATAACTGGCAACCCCCCTCCCCTCCAGAGCTTTCAAGGCCACCAAACGTCATTCCTTTCCCTTAACCTCTCCCAACTTATCTTTTGCACCAATACACAAACTAGGGGGCTTTATTGCTGAGTGGACGTCGCTCCCGACTCGTAATCCTAGCTCATTCGATCCCCCGGTGATGGCACAAACGGAAATCAGCAGAGTTTCTATCATTCTGATGCCCTCTGTTACTTAGCAGTAAATATGTAAATGAGCGTTAGACAGCTGTTGCGGGCTGCTTCCTGGGTGTGTCTGTGTGTGTGGAATTTTTTTTATTAGTTATTAATAATTGATTGATTGGCAGTTGAGAGGCGGGCCGAAAGAGCAGAGCTCAACCCTCGCAAGCACAACTAGGTGAACACAACTAGATAAATACTAACAAACCACGATCTCGTACAATCCACTACACACACAACCCGACCTCCCCCCCAACTCCCTAAATCACTCTACCTAAGTCATTAAAAAATTAAAACAAATCAATTAATACACCAAAAATACTAACTATAAATAAAGGAACCAAATTTGAGACATACAGCGACTCCAGCGTGGTCTAGTCGGAAGAGAACGTGTTCTCATCTGGATAGATTGCGATCGAGCCTGTCGGAACGGGTGTGTAACTGCAGGGCACAAATATTTGTGTGTCCCCTCCTGTAGCTGCCTCTGTTTCGACAGGTTTCCTGGATAGCTGGAATTGACCTGGCCCTTGGAAAGTGGGGAAGGGGTGAAATCCGTTGGGCCCACGGATGGATACCTTGGATCCATGGACTTAGGGCAGGTCTAATCACCTGGGATTCGAACCCACGGTGGGAATAAGGGAGGAGATATGGGGAGGGGAAGGGGAAGGATGTTTCCTGGAACCAAACCTCACATAAACCCGGACACTCACACACACACACACACACCCTCACCCGAACACTCACAGGGGCACTCACACTCACACACACCCATAGACTGTGATAAGGGAGACCATCTGAGGGGACACAGATGGCCTCGTGGACCCACAGGCATAACCGGACACACACGCAACAGGACTCACACGGACACTCACAGGGATAAACACACACACAGACACACATCCATAGACACAAACTGTGATAAGGGAGACCATCTGAGGGGACACAGATGGCCTCGTGGACCCACAGGCATAACCGGACACACACGCAACCGGACTCTCACACACTCACACGGACACTCACAGGGATAAACACACACACAGACACACATCCATAGACACAAACTGTGATAAGGGAGACCATCTGAGGGGACACAGATGGCCTCCTGGACCCACAGGTATATATCAATATTTAAATATACATACATATTTATAAATATAACATATTTTTAAAAAAAAAATAAATAAAAAAAAAAAAATATATATATATATATATATATATATATATATATATATATATATATATATATATATATATATAAATATATATATATATATATATATATATATATATATATATATATATATATATATATGTCGTACCTAGTAGCCAGAACGCACTTCTCAACCTACTATGCAAGGCCCGATTTGCCTAATAAGCCAAGTTTTCCTGAATTAATATATTTTCTCTAATTTTTTTCTTATGAAATGATAAAACTGTTCATTTCATTATGTATGAGTTAAGTTCTTTTCATTTGAGTTAAAACTAATGTAGATATATAACCGAACCTAACCAACCCTAAAATGGTTAACATAAATTGATTGGAATATGTATGTGGACGCTCAGTTAGTGTTACTGTAATTTATATGGTTAACTTTTGAATGACATAGTTTCCCCTCATTGTCACATTTTTTGTTACTATTTCGCTGTTCATTCTCACTCTCTCTGAATCCCGTGGACTAATTGTGCTCACGAGTGTTTGTTTAAGGTACGGTAACCATAGGCTTTTCACACAATAATTTGCAACTATTTAAGAAGAAACATTTCTAAAGATTATCTAAGTTTCTAATAAATATTCTTTTTCCTAACATACAAGTCAATCACACAGTACCTAACTTCAGTCAGAAACACTTTTCTTACTATATCTCGCAACGTCTTTTGCATATATATCCTATCTTAAAAAATAACAATTTTAATTCATAACTGGCAACCCCCCTCCCCTCCAGAGCTTTCAAGGCCACCAAACGTCATTCCTTTCCCTTAACCTCTCCCAAATTATCTTTTGCACCAATACACAAACTAGGGGGCTTTATTGCTGAGTGGACGTCGCTCCCGACTCGTAATCCTAGCTCATTCGATCCCCCGGTGATGGCACAAACGGAAATCAGCAGAGTTTCTATCATTCTGATGCCCTCTGTTACTTAGCAGTAAATATGTAAATGAGCGTTAGACAGCTGTTGCGGGCTGCTTCCTGGGTGTGTGTGTGTCTGTGTGGAATTTTTTTTTATTAGTTATTAATAATTGATTGATTGGCAGTTGAGAGGAGGGGCCGAAAGAGCAGAGCTCAACCCTCGCAAGCACAACTAGGTGAACACAACTAGATAAATGCTAACAAACCACGATCTCGTACAATCCACTACACACACAACCCGACCTCCCCCCCCCAACTCCCTAAATCACTCTACCTAAGTCATTAAAAAATTAAAACAAATCAATTAATACACCAAAAATACTAACTATAAATAAAGGAACCAAATTTGAGACATACAGCGACTCCAGCGTGGTCTAGTCGGAAGAGAACGTGTTCTCATCTGGATAGATTGCGATCGAGCCTGTCGGAACGGGTGTGTAACTGCAGGGCACAAATATTTGTGTGTCCCCTCCTGTAGCTGCCTCTGTTTCGACAGGTTTCCTGGATAGCTGGAATTGACCTGGCCCTTGGAAAGTGGGGAAGGGGTGAAATCCGTTGGGCCCACGGATGGATACCTTGGATCCATGGACTTAGGGCAGGTCTAATCACCTGGGATTCGAACCCACGGTGGGGAATAAGGGAGGAGATATGGGGAGGGGAAGGGGAAGGATGTTCCCTGGAACCAACCTCACATAAACCCGGACACTCACACACACCACACACACCCTCACCCGAACACTCACAGGGGCACTCACACTCACACACACCCATAGACTGTGATAAGGGAGACCATCTGAGGGGACACAGATGGCCTCGAGGACCCACAGGCATAACCGGACACACACGCAACCGGACTCACACACTCACACGGACACTCACAGGGATAAACACACACACAGACACACATCCATAGACACAAACTGTGATAAGGGAGACCATCTGAGGGGACACAGATGGCCTCGTGGACCCACAGGCATAACCGGACACACACGCAACCGGACTCTCACACACTCCTACGGACACTCACAGGGATAAACACACACATAGACACAAACTGTGATAAGGGAGACCATCTGAGGGGACACAGATGGCCTCCTGGACCCACAGGTATATATCAATATTTAAATATACATACATATTTATAAATATAACATATTTTTAAAAAATAAATAAATAAAATAAAATATATATATATATATATATATATATATATATATATATATATATATATATATATATATATATATATATATATATATATATATATATATATATATATATATATATATATGTCGTACCTAGTAGCCAGAACGCACTTCTCAACCTACTATGCAAGGCCCGATTTGCCTAATAAGCCAAGTTTTCCTGAATTAATATATTTTCTCTAATTTTTTTCTTATGAAATGATAAAACTGTTCATTTCATTATGTATGAGTTAAGTTCTTTTCATTTGAGTTAAAACTAATGTAGATATATAACCGAACCTAACCAACCCTAAAATGGTTAACATAAATTGATTGGAATATGTATGTGGACGCTCAGTTAGTGTTACTGTAATTTATATGGTTAACGTTTGAATGACATAGTTTCCCCTCATTGTCACATTTTTTGTTACTATTTCGCTGTTCATTCTCACTCTCTCTGAATCCCGTGGACTAATTGTGCTCACGAGTGTTTGTTTAAGGTACGGTAACCATAGGCTTTTCACACAATAATTTGCAACTATTTAAGAAGAAACATTTCTAAAGATTATCTAAGTTTCTAATAAATATTCTTTTTCCTAACATACAAGTCAATCACACAGTACCTAAATTCAGTCAGAAACACTTTTCTTACTATATCTCGCAACGTCTTTTGCATATATATCCTATCTTAAAAATAACAATTTTAATTCATAACTGGCAACCCCCCTCCCCTCCAGAGCTTTCAAGGCCACCAAACGTCATTCCTTTCCCTTAACCTCTCCCAACTTATCTTTTGCACCAATACACAAACTAGGGGGCTTTATTGCTGAGTGGACGTCGCTCCCGACTCGTAATCCTAGCTCATTCGATCCCCCGGTGATGGCACAAACGGAAATCAGCAGAGTTTCTATCATTCTGATGCCCTCTGTTACTTAGCAGTAAATATGTAAATGAGCGTTAGACAGCTGTTGCGGGCTGCTTCCTGGGTGTGTCTGTGTGTGTGGAATTTTTTTTATTAGTTATTAATAATTGATTGATTGGCAGTTGAGAGGCGGGCCGAAAGAGCAGAGCTCAACCCTCGCAAGCACAACTAGGTGAACACAACTAGATAAATACTAACAAACCACGATCTCGTACAATCCACTACACACACAACCCGACCTCCCCCCCAACTCCCTAAATCACTCTACCTAAGTCATTAAAAAATTAAAACAAATCAATTAATACACCAAAAATACTAACTATAAATAAAGGAACCAAATTTGAGACATACAGCGACTCCAGCGTGGTCTAGTCGGAAGAGAACGTGTTCTCATCTGGATAGATTGCGATCGAGCCTGTCGGAACGGGTGTGTAACTGCAGGGCACAAATATTTGTGTGTCCCCTCCTGTAGCTGCCTCTGTTTCGACAGGTTTCCTGGATAGCTGGAATTGACCTGGCCCTTGGAAAGTGGGGAAGGGGTGAAATCCGTTGGGCCCACGGATGGATACCTTGGATCCATGGACTTAGGGCAGGTCTAATCACCTGGGATTCGAACCCACGGTGGGAATAAGGGAGGAGATATGGGGAGGGGAAGGGGAAGGATGTTTCCTGGAACCAAACCTCACATAAACCCGGACACTCACACACACACACACACACCCTCACCCGAACACTCACAGGGGCACTCACACTCACACACACCCATAGACTGTGATAAGGGAGACCATCTGAGGGGACACAGATGGCCTCGTGGACCCACAGGCATAACCGGACACACACGCAACCGGACTCACACACTCACACGGACACTCACAGGGATAAACACACACACAGACACACATCCATAGACACAAACTGTGATAAGGGAGACCATCTGAGGGGACACAGATGGCCTCGTGGACCCACAGGCATAACCGGACACACACGCAACCGGACTCTCACACACTCACACGGACACTCACAGGGATAAACACACACATAGACACAAACTGTGATAAGGGAGACCATCTGAGGGGACACAGATGGCCTCCTGGACCCACAGGTAGTATATCAATATTTAAATATACATACATATTTATAAATATAACATATTTTTAAAAAAAAAATAAATAAAAAAAAAAAAAAAAATATATATATATATATATATATATATATATATATATATATATATAATATATATATATATATATATATATATATATATATATATATATATATATATATGTCGTACCTAGTAGCCAGAACGCACTTCTCAACCTACTATGCAAGGCCCGATTTGCCTAATAAGCCAAGTTTTCCTGAATTAATATATTTTCTCTAATTTTTTTCTTATGAAATGATAAAACTGTTCATTTCATTATGTATGAGTTAAGTTCTTTTCATTTGAGTTAAAACTAATGTAGATATATAACCGAACCTAACCAACCCTAAAATGGTTAACATAAATTGATTGGAATATGTATGTGGACGCTCAGTTAGTGTTACTGTAATTTATATGGTTAACTTTTGAATGACATAGTTTCCCCTCATTGTCACATTTTTTGTTACTATTTCGCTGTTCATTCTCACTCTCTCTGAATCCCGTGGACTAATTGTGCTCACGAGTGTTTGTTTAAGGTACGGTAACCATAGGCTTTTCACACAATAATTTGCAACTATTTAAGAAGAAACATTTCTAAAGATTATCTAAGTTTCTAATAAATATTCTTTTTCCTAACATACAAGTCAATCACACAGTACCTAAATTCAGTCAGAAACACTTTTCTTACTATATCTCGCAACGTCTTTTGCATATATATCCTATCTTAAAAAATAACAATTTTAATTCATAACTGGCAACCCCCCTCCCCTCCAGAGCTTTCAAGGCCACCAAACGTCATTCCTTTCCCTTAACCTCTCCCAACTTATCTTTTGCACCAATACACAAACTAGGGGGCTTTATTGCTGAGTGGACGTCGCTCCCGACTCGTAATCCTAGCTCATTCGATCCCCCGGTGATGGCACAAACGGAAATCAGCAGAGTTTCTATCATTCTGATGCCCTCTGTTACTTAGCAGTAAATATGTAAATGAGCGTTAGACAGCTGTTGCGGGCTGCTTCCTGGGTGTGTCTGTGTGTGTGGAATTTTTTTTTATTAGTTATTAATAATTGATTGATTGGCAGTTGAGAGGCGGGCCGAAAGAGCAGAGCTCAACCCTCGCAAGCACAACTAGGTGAACACAACTAGATAAATACTAACAAACCACGATCTCGTACAATCCACTACACACACAACCCGACCTCCCCCCCCAACTCCCTAAATCACTCTACCTAAGTCATTAAAAAATTAAAACAAATCAATTAATACACCAAAAATACTAACTATAAATAAAGGAACCAAATTTGAGACATACAGCGACTCCAGCGTGGTCTAGTCGGAAGAGAACGTGTTCTCATCTGGATAGATTGCGATCGAGCCTGTCGGAACGGGTGTGTAACTGCAGGGCACAAATATTTGTGTGTCCCCTCCTGTAGCTGCCTCTGTTTCGACAGGTTTCCTGGATAGCTGGAATTGACCTGGCCCTTGGAAAGTGGGGAAGGGGTGAAATCCGTTGGGCCCACGGATGGATACCTTGGATCCATGGACTTAGGGCAGGTCTAATCACCTGGGATTCGAACCCACGGTGGGAATAAGGGAGGAGATATGGGGAGGGGAAGGGGAAGGATGTTTCCTGGAACCAAACCTCACATAAACCCGGACACTCACACACACACACACACACCCTCACCCGAACACTCACAGGGGCACTCACACTCACACACACCCATAGACTGTGATAAGGGAGACCATCTGAGGGGACACAGATGGCCTCGTGGACCCACAGGCATAACCGGACACACACGCAACAGGACTCACACGGACACTCACAGGGATAAACACACACACAGACACACATCCATAGACACAAACTGTGATAAGGGAGACCATCTGAGGGGACACAGATGGCCTCGTGGACCCACAGGCATAACCGGACACACACGCAACCGGACTCTCACACACTCACACGGACACTCACAGGGATAAACACACACATAGACACAAACTGTGATAAGGGAGACCATCTGAGGGGACACAGATGGCCTCCTGGACCCACAGGTGTATATCAATATTTAAATATACATACATATTTATAAATATAACATATTTTTAAAAAATAAATAAATAAAATAAAAAAATATATATATATATATATATATATATATATATATATATATATATATATATATATATATATATATATATATATATATATATATATATATATATATATATGTCGTACCTAGTAGCCAGAACGCACTTCTCAACCTACTATGCAAGGCCCGATTTGCCTAATAAGCCAAGTTTTCCTGAATTAATATATTTTCTCTAATTTTTTTCTTATGAAATGATAAAACTGTTCATTTCATTATGTATGAGTTAAGTTCTTTTCATTTGAGTTAAAACTAATGTAGATATATAACCGAACCTAACCAACCCTAAAATGGTTAACATAAATTGATTGGAATATGTATGTGGACGCTCAGTTAGTGTTACTGTAATTTATATGGTTAACTTTTGAATGACATAGTTTCCCCTCATTGTCACATTTTTTGTTACTATTTCGCTGTTCATTCTCACTCTCTCTGAATCCCGTGGACTAATTGTGCTCACGAGTGTTTGTTTAAGGTACGGTAACCATAGGCTTTTCACACAATAATTTGCAACTATTTAAGAAGAAACATTTCTAAAGATTATCTAAGTTTCTAATAAATATTCTTTTTCCTAACATACAAGTCAATCACACAGTACCTAAATTCAGTCAGAAACACTTTTCTTACTATATCTCGCAACGTCTTTTGCATATATATCCTATCTTAAAAAATAACAATTTTAATTCATAACTGGCAACCCCCCTCCCCTCCAGAGCTTTCAAGGCCACCAAACGTCATTCCTTTCCCTTAACCTCTCCCAACTTATCTTTTGCACCAATACACAAACTAGGGGGCTTTATTGCTGAGTGGACGTCGCTCCCGACTCGTAATCCTAGCTCATTCGATCCCCCGGTGATGGCACAAACGGAAATCAGCAGAGTTTCTATCATTCTGATGCCCTCTGTTACTTAGCAGTAAATATGTAAATGAGCGTTAGACAGCTGTTGCGGGCTGCTTCCTGGGTGTGTCTGTGTGTGTGGAATTTTTTTTATTAGTTATTAATAATTGATTGATTGGCAGTTGAGAGGCGGGCCGAAAGAGCAGAGCTCAACCCTCGCAAGCACAACTAGGTGAACACAACTAGATAAATACTAACAAACCACGATCTCGTACAATCCACTACACACACAACCCGACCTCCCCCCCAACTCCCTAAATCACTCTACCTAAGTCATTAAAAAATTAAAACAAATCAATTAATACACCAAAAATACTAACTATAAATAAAGGAACCAAATTTGAGACATACAGCGACTCCAGCGTGGTCTAGTCGGAAGAGAACGTGTTCTCATCTGGATAGATTGCGATCGAGCCTGTCGGAACGGGTGTGTAACTGCAGGGCACAAATATTTGTGTGTCCCCTCCTGTAGCTGCCTCTGTTTCGACAGGTTTCCTGGATAGCTGGAATTGACCTGGCCCTTGGAAAGTGGGGAAGGGGTGAAATCCGTTGGGCCCACGGATGGATACCTTGGATCCATGGACTTAGGGCAGGTCTAATCACCTGGGATTCGAACCCACGGTGGGAATAAGGGAGGAGATATGGGGAGGGGAAGGGGAAGGATGTTTCCTGGAACCAAACCTCACATAAACCCGGACACTCACACACACACACACACACCCTCACCCGAACACTCACAGGGGCACTCACACTCACACACACCCATAGACTGTGATAAGGGAGACCATCTGAGGGGACACAGATGGCCTCGTGGACCCACAGGCATAACCGGACACACACGCAACAGGACTCACACGGACACTCACAGGGATAAACACACACACAGACACACATCCATAGACACAAACTGTGATAAGGGAGACCATCTGAGGGGACACAGATGGCCTCGTGGACCCACAGGCATAACCGGACACACACGCAACCGGACTCTCACACACTCACACGGACACTCACAGGGATAAACACACACATAGACACAAACTGTGATAAGGGAGACCATCTGAGGGGACACAGATGGCCTCCTGGACCCACAGGTGTATATCAATATTTAAATATACATACATATTTATAAATATAACATATTTTTAAAAAATAAATAAATAAAATAAAAAAAATATATATATATATATATATATATATATATATATATATATATATATATATATATATATATATATATATATATGTCGTACCTAGTAGCCAGAACGCACTTCTCAACCTACTATGCAAGGCCCGATTTGCCTAATAAGCCAAGTTTTCCTGAATTAATATATTTTCTCTAATTTTTTTCTTATGAAATGATAAAACTGTTCATTTCATTATGTATGAGTTAAGTTCTTTTCATTTGAGTTAAAACTAATGTAGATATATAACCGAACCTAACCAACCCTAAAATGGTTAACATAAATTGATTGGAATATGTATGTGGACGCTCAGTTAGTGTTACTGTAATTTATATGGTTAACTTTTGAATGACATAGTTTCCCCTCATTGTCACATTTTTTGTTACTATTTCGCTGTTCATTCTCACTCTCTCTGAATCCCGTGGACTAATTGTGCTCACGAGTGTTTGTTTAAGGTACGGTAACCATAGGCTTTTCACACAATAATTTGCAACTATTTAAGAAGAAACATTTCTAAAGATTATCTAAGTTTCTAATAAATATTCTTTTTCCTAACATACAAGTCAATCACACAGTACCTAACTTCAGTCAGAAACACTTTTCTTACTATATCTCGCAACGTCTTTTGCATATATATCCTATCTTAAAAAATAACAATTTTAATTCATAACTGGCAACCCCCCTCCCCTCCAGAGCTTTCAAGGCCACCAAACGTCATTCCTTTCCCTTAACCTCTCCCAACTTATCTTTTGCACCAATACACAAACTAGGGGGCTTTATTGCTGAGTGGACGTCGCTCCCGACTCGTAATCCTAGCTCATTCGATCCCCCGGTGATGGCACAAACGGAAATCAGCAGAGTTTCTATCATTCTGATGCCCTCTGTTACTTAGCAGTAAATATGTAAATGAGCGTTAGACAGCTGTTGCGGGCTGCTTCCTGGGTGTGTCTGTGTGTGTGGAATTTTTTTTTATTAGTTATTAATAATTGATTGATTGGCAGTTGAGAGGAGGGCCGAAAGAGCAGAGCTCAACCCTCGCAAGCACAACTAGGTGAATACAACTAGATAAATACTAACAAACCACGATCTCGTACAATCCACTACACACACAACCCGACCTCCCCCCCCAACTCCCTAAATCACTCTACCTAAGTCATTAAAAAATTAAAACAAATCAATTAATACACCAAAAATACTAACTATAAATAAAGGAACCAAATTTGAGACATACAGCGACTCCAGCGTGGTCTAGTCGGAAGAGAACGTGTTCTCATCTGGATAGATTGCGATCGAGCCTGTCGGAACGGGTGTTTAACTGCAGGGCACAAATATTTGTGTGTCCCCTCCTGTAGCTGCCTCTGTTTCGACAGGTTTCCTGGATAGCTGGAATTGACCTGGCCCTTGGAAAGTGGGTAAGGGGTGAAATCCGTTGGGCCCACGGATGGATACCTTGGATCCATGGACTTAGGGCAGGTCTAATCACCTGGGATTCGAACCCACGGTGGGGATAAGGGAGGAGATATGGGGAGGGGAAGGGGAAGGATGTTTCCTGGAACCAAACCTCACATAAACCCGGACACTCACACACACACACACACCCTCACCCGAACACTCACAGGGGCACTCACACTCACACACACCCATAGACTGTGATAAGGGAGACCATCTGAGGGGACACAGATGGCCTCGTGGACCCACAGGCATAACCGGACACACACGCAACCGGACTCACACACTCACACGGACACTCACAGGGATAAACACACACACAGACACACATCCATAGACACAAACTGTGATAAGGGAGACCATCTGAGGGGACACAGATGGCCTCGTGGACCCACAGGCATAACCGGACACACACGCAACCGGGCTCTCACACACTCACACGGACACTCACAGGGATAAACACACACATAGACACAAACTGTGATAAGGGAGACCATCTGAGGGGACACAGATGGCCTCCTGGACCCACAGGTATATATCAATATTTAAATATACATACATATTTATAAATATAACATATTTTTAAAAAATAAATAAATAAAATAAAATATATATATATATATATATATATATATATATATATATATATATATATATATATATATATATATATATATATATATATATATATGTCGTACCTAGTAGCCAGAACGCACTTCTCAACCTACTATGCAAGGCCCGATTTGCCTAATAAGCCAAGTTTTCCTGAATTAATATATTTTCTCTAATTTTTTTCTTATGAAATGATAAAACTGTTCATTTCATTATGTATGAGTTAAGTTCTTTTCATTTGAGTTAAAACTAATGTAGATATATAACCGAACCTAACCAACCCTAAAATGGTTAACATAAATTGATTGGAATATGTATGTGGACGCTCAGTTAGTGTTACTGTAATTTATATGGTTAACGTTTGAATGACATAGTTTCCCCTCATTGTCACATTTTTTGTTACTATTTCGCTGTTCATTCTCACTCTCTCTGAATCCCGTGGACTAATTGTGCTCACGAGTGTTTGTTTAAGGTACGGTAACCATAGGCTTTTCACACAATAATTTGCAACTATTTAAGAAGAAACATTTCTAAAGATTATCTAAGTTTCTAATAAATATTCTTTTTCCTAACATACAAGTCAATCACACAGTACCTAAATTCAGTCAGAAACACTTTTCTTACTATATCTCGCAACGTCTTTTGCATATATATCCTATCTTAAAAAATAACAATTTTAATTCATAACTGGCAACCCCCCTCCCCTCCAGAGCTTTCAAGGCCACCAAACGTCATTCCTTTCCCTTAACCTCTCCCAACTTATCTTTTGCACCAATACACAAACTAGGGGGCTTTATTGCTGAGTGGACGTCGCTCCCGACTCGTAATCCTAGCTCATTCGATCCCCCGGTGATGGCACAAACGGAAATCAGCAGAGTTTCTATCATTCTGATGCCCTCTGTTACTTAGCAGTAAATATGTAAATGAGCGTTAGACAGCTGTTGCGGGCTGCTTCCTGGGTGTGTCTGTGTGTGTGGAATTTTTTTTTATTAGTTATTAATAATTGATTGATTGGCAGTTGAGAGGCGGGCCGAAAGAGCAGAGCTCAACCCTCGCAAGCACAACTAGGTGAACACAACTAGATAAATACTAACAAACCACGATCTCGTACAATCCACTACACACACAACCCGACCTCCCCCCCAACTCCCTAAATCACTCTACCTAAGTCATTAAAAAATTAAAACAAATCAATTAATACACCAAAAATACTAACTATAAATAAAGGAACCAAATTTGAGACATACAGCGACTCCAGCGTGGTCTAGTCGGAAGAGAACGTGTTCTCATCTGGATAGATTGCGATCGAGCCTGTCGGAACGGGTGTGTAACTGCAGGGCACAAATATTTGTGTGTCCCCTCCTGTAGCTGCCTCTGTTTCGACAGGTTTCCTGGATAGCTGGAATTGACCTGGCCCTTGGAAAGTGGGGAAGGGGTGAAATCCGTTGGGCCCACGGATGGATACCTTGGATCCATGGACTTAGGGCAGGTCTAATCACCTGGGATTCGAACCCACGGTGGGAATAAGGGAGGAGATATGGGGAGGGGAAGGGGAAGGATGTTTCCTGGAACCAAACCTCACATAAACCCGGACACTCACACACACACACACACACCCTCACCCGAACACTCACAGGGGCACTCACACTCACACACACCCATAGACTGTGATAAGGGAGACCATCTGAGGGGACACAGATGGCCTCGTGGACCCACAGGCATAACCGGACACACACGCAACCGGACTCACATGGACACTCACAGGGATAAACACACACACAGACACACATCCATAGACACAAACTGTGATAAGGGAGACCATCTGAGGGGACACAGATGGCCTCGTGGACCCACAGGCATAACCGGACACACACGCAACCGGACTCTCACACACTCACACGGACACTCACAGGGATAAACACACACATAGACACAAACTGTGATAAGGGAGACCATCTGAGGGGACACAGATGGCCTCCTGGACCCACAGGTGTATATCAATATTTAAATATACATACATATTTATAAATATAACATATTTTTAAAAAAATAAATAAATAAAATAAAATATATATATATATATATATATATATATATATATATATATATATATATATATATATATATATATATATATATATATATATATATATGTCGTACCTAGTAGCCAGAACGCACTTCTCAACCTACTATGCAAGGCCCGATTTGCCTAATAAGCCAAGTTTTCCTGAATTAATATATTTTCTCTAATTTTTTTCTTATGAAATGATAAAACTGTTCATTTCATTATGTATGAGTTAAGTTCTTTTCATTTGAGTTAAAACTAATGTAGATATATAACCGAACCTAACCAACCCTAAAATGGTTAACATAAATTGATTGGAATATGTATGTGGACGCTCAGTTAGTGTTACTGTAATTTATATGGTTAACTTTTGAATGACATAGTTTCCCCTCATTGTCACATTTTTTGTTACTATTTCGCTGTTCATTCTCACTCTCTCTGAATCCCGTGGACTAATTGTGCTCACGAGTGTTTGTTTAAGGTACGGTAACCATAGGCTTTTCACACAATAATTTGCAACTATTTAAGAAGAAACATTTCTAAAGATTATCTAAGTTTCTAATAAATATTCTTTTTCCTAACATACAAGTCAATCACACAGTACCTAAATTCAGTCAGAAACACTTTTCTTACTATATCTCGCAACGTCTTTTGCATATATATCCTATCTTAAAAAATAACAATTTTAATTCATAACTGGCAACCCCCCTCCCCTCCAGAGCTTTCAAGGCCACCAAACGTCATTCCTTTCCCTTAACCTCTCCCAACTTATCTTTTGCACCAATACACAAACTAGGGGGCTTTATTGCTGAGTGGACGTCGCTCCCGACTCGTAATCCTAGCTCATTCGATCCCCCGGTGATGGCACAAACGGAAATCAGCAGAGTTTCTATCATTCTGATGCCCTCTGTTACTTAGCAGTAAATATGTAAATGAGCGTTAGACAGCTGTTGCGGGCTGCTTCCTGGGTGTGTCTGTGTGTGTGGAATTTTTTTTTATTAGTTATTAATAATTGATTGATTGGCAGTTGAGAGGCGGGCCGAAAGAGCAGAGCTCAACCCTCGCAAGCACAACTAGGTGAACACAACTAGATAAATACTAACAAACCACGATCTCGTACAATCCACTACACACACAACCCGACCTCCCCCCCAACTCCCTAAATCACTCTACCTAAGTCATTAAAAAATTAAAACAAATCAATTAATACACCAAAAATACTAACTATAAATAAAGGAACCAAATTTGAGACATACAGCGACTCCAGCGTGGTCTAGTCGGAAGAGAACGTGTTCTCATCTGGATAGATTGCGATCGAGCCTGTCGGAACGGGTGTGTAACTGCAGGGCACAAATATTTGTGTGTCCCCTCCTGTAGCTGCCTCTGTTTCGACAGGTTTCCTGGATAGCTGGAATTGACCTGGCCCTTGGAAAGTGGGGAAGGGGTGAAATCCGTTGGGCCCACGGATGGATACCTTGGATCCATGGACTTAGGGCAGGTCTAATCACCTGGGATTCGAACCCACGGTGGGAATAAGGGAGGAGATATGGGGAGGGGAAGGGGAAGGATGTTTCCTGGAACCAAACCTCACATAAACCCGGACACTCACACACACACACACACACCCTCACCCGAACACTCACAGGGGCACTCACACTCACACACACCCATAGACTGTGATAAGGGAGACCATCTGAGGGGACACAGATGGCCTCGTGGACCCACAGGCATAACCGGACACACACGCAACAGGACTCACACGGACACTCACAGGGATAAACACACACACAGACACACATCCATAGACACAAACTGTGATAAGGGAGACCATCTGAGGGGACACAGATGGCCTCGTGGACCCACAGGCATAACCGGACACACACGCAACCGGACTCTCACACACTCACACGGACACTCACAGGGATAAACACACACATAGACACAAACTGTGATAAGGGAGACCATCTGAGGGGACACAGATGGCCTCCTGGACCCACAGGTGTATATCAATATTTAAATATACATACATATTTATAAATATAACATATTTTTAAAAAATAAATAAATAAAATAAAAAAAAATATATATATATATATATATATATATATATATATATATATATATATATATATATATATATATATATATATATATATATATATATATATGTCGTACCTAGTAGCCAGAACGCACTTCTCAACCTACTATGCAAGGCCCGATTTGCCTAATAAGCCAAGTTTTCCTGAATTAATATATTTTCTCTAATTTTTTTCTTATGAAATGATAAAACTGTTCATTTCATTATGTATGAGTTAAGTTCTTTTCATTTGAGTTAAAACTAATGTAGATATATAACCGAACCTAAGCAACCCTAAAATGGTTAACATAAATTGATTGGAATATGTATGTGGACGCTCAGTTAGTGTTACTGTAATTTATATGGTTAACGTTTGAATGACATAGTTTCCCCTCATTGTCACATTTTTTGTTACTATTTCGCTGTTCATTCTCACTCTCTCTGAATCCCGTGGACTAATTGTGCTCACGAGTGTTTGTTTAAGGTACGGTAACCATAGGCTTTTCACACAATAATTTGCAACTTTTTAAGAAGAAAAATTTCTAAAGATTATCTAAGTTTCTAATAAATATTCTTTTTCCTAACATACAAGTCAATCACACAGTACCTAAATTCAGTCAGAAACACTTTTCTTACTATATCTCGCAACGTCTTTTGCATATATATCCTATCTTAAAAAATAACAATTTTAATTCATAACTGGCAACCCCCCTCCCCTCCAGAGCTTTCAAGGCCACCAAACGTCATTCCTTTCCCTTAACCTCTCCCAACTTATCTTTTGCACCAATACACAAACTAGGGGGCTTTATTGCTGAGTGGACGTCGCTCCCGACTCGTAATCCTAGCTCATTCGATCCCCCGGTGATGGCACAAACGGAAATCAGCAGAGTTTCTATCATTCTGATGCCCTCTGTTACTTAGCAGTAAATATGTAAATGAGCGTTAGACAGCTGTTGCGGGCTGCTTCCTGGGTGTGTCTGTGTGTGTGGAATTTTTTTTTATTAGTTATTAATAATTGATTGATTGGCAGTTGAGAGGCGGGCCGAAAGAGCAGAGCTCAACCCTCGCAAGCACAACTAGGTGAACACAACTAGATAAATACTAACAAACCACGATCTCGTACAATCCACTACACACACAACCCGACCTCCCCCCCAACTCCCTAAATCACTCTACCTAAGTCATTAAAAAATTAAAACAAATCAATTAATACACCAAAAATACTAACTATAAATAAAGGAACCAAATTTGAGACATACAGCGACTCCAGCGTGGTCTAGTCGGAAGAGAACGTGTTCTCATCTGGATAGATTGCGATCGAGCCTGTCGGAACGGGTGTGTAACTGCAGGGCACAAATATTTGTGTGTCCCCTCCTGTAGCTGCCTCTGTTTCGACAGGTTTCCTGGATAGCTGGAATTGACCTGGCCCTTGGAAAGTGGGGAAGGGGTGAAATCCGTTGGGCCCACGGATGGATACCTTGGATCCATGGACTTAGGGCAGGTCTAATCACCTGGGATTCGAACCCACGGTGGGAATAAGGGAGGAGATATGGGGAGGGGAAGGGAAAGGATGTTTCCTGGAACCAAACCTCACATAAACCCGGACACTCACACACACACACACACACCCTCACCCGAACACTCACAGGGGCACTCACACTCACACACACCCATTGACTGTGATAAGGGAGACCATCTGAGGGGACACAGATGGCCTCGTGGACCCACAGGCATAACCGGACACACACGCAACAGGACTCACACGGACACTCACAGGGATAAACACACACACAGACACACATCCATAGACACAAACTGTGATAAGGGAGACCATCTGAGGGGACACAGATGGCCTCGTGGACCCACAGGCATAACCGGACACACACGCAACCGGACTCTCACACACTCACACGGACACTCACAGGGATAAACACACACATAGACACAAACTGTGATAAGGGAGACCATCTGAGGGGACACAGATGGCCTCCTGGACCCACAGGTGTATATCAATATTTAAATATACATACATATTTATAAATATAACATATTTTTAAAAATAAATAAATAAAATAAAATATATATATATATATATATATATATATATATATATATATATATATATATATATATATATATATATATATATATATATATATATATATATATATGTCGTACCTAGTAGCCAGAACGCACTTCTCAACCTACTATGCAAGGCCCGATTTGCCTAATAAGCCAAGTTTTCCTGAATTAATATATTTTCTCTAATTTTTTTCTTATGAAATGATAAAACTGTTCATTTCATTATGTATGAGTTAAGTTCTTTTCATTTGAGTTAAAACTAATGTAGATATATAACCGAACCTAACCAACCCTAAAATGGTTAACATAAATTGATTGGAATATGTATGTGGACGCTCAGTTAGTGTTACTGTAATTTATATGGTTAACTTTTGAATGACATAGTTTCCCCTCATTGTCACATTTTTTGTTACTATTTCGCTGTTCATTCTCACTCTCTCTGAATCCCGTGGACTAATTGTGCTCACGAGTGTTTGTTTAAGGTACGGTAACCATAGGCTTTTCACACAATAATTTGCAACTATTTAAGAAGAAACATTTCTAAAGATTATCTAAGTTTCTAATAAATATTCTTTTTCCTAACATACAAGTCAATCACACAGTACCTAAATTCAGTCAGAAACACTTTTCTTACTATATCTCGCAACGTCTTTTGCATATATATCCTATCTTAAAAAATAACAATTTTAATTCATAACTGGCAACCCCCCTCCCCTCCAGAGCTTTCAAGGCCACCAAACGTCATTCCTTTCCCTTAACCTCTCCCAACTTATCTTTTGCACCAATACACAAACTAGGGGGCTTTATTGCTGAGTGGACGTCGCTCCCGACTCGTAATCCTAGCTCATTCGATCCCCCGGTGATGGCACAAACGGAAATCAGCAGAGTTTCTATCATTCTGATGCCCTCTGTTACTTAGCAGTAAATATGTAAATGAGCGTTAGACAGCTGTTGCGGGCTGCTTCCTGGGTGTGTCTGTGTGTGTGGAATTTTTTTTTATTAGTTATTAATAATTGATTGATTGGCAGTTGAGAGGCGGGCCGAAAGAGCAGAGCTCAACCCTCGCAAGCACAACTAGGTGAACACAACTAGATAAATACTAACAAACCACGATCTCGTACAATCCACTACACACACAACCCGACCTCCCCCCCAACTCCCTAAATCACTCTACCTAAGTCATTAAAAAATTAAAACAAATCAATTAATACACCAAAAATACTAACTATAAATAAAGGAACCAAATTTGAGACATACAGCGACTCCAGCGTGGTCTAGTCGGAAGAGAACGTGTTCTCATCTGGATAGATTGCGATCGAGCCTGTCGGAACGGGTGTGTAACTGCAGGGCACAAATATTTGTGTGTCCCCTCCTGTAGCTGCCTCTGTTTCGACAGGTTTCCTGGATAGCTGGAATTGACCTGGCCCTTGGAAAGTGGGGAAGGGGTGAAATCCGTTGGGCCCACGGATGGATACCTTGGATCCATGGACTTAGGGCAGGTCTAATCACCTGGGATTCGAACCCACGGTGGGAATAAGGGAGGAGATATGGGGAGGGGAAGGGGAAGGATGTTTCCTGGAACCAAACCTCACATAAACCCGGACACTCACACACACACACACACCCTCACCCGAACACTCACATGGGCACTCACACTCACACACACCCATAGACTGTGATAAGGGAGACCATCTGAGGGGACACAGATGGCCTCGTGGACCCACAGGCATAACCGGACACACACGCAACAGGACTCACACGGACACTCACAGGGATAAACACACACACAGACACACATCCATAGACACAAACTGTGATAAGGGAGACCATCTGAGGGGACACAGATGGCCTCGTGGACCCACAGGCATAACCGGACACACACGCAACCGGACTCTCACACACTCACACGGACACTCACAGGGATAAACACACACATAGACACAAACTGTGATAAGGGAGACCATCTGAGGGGACACAGATGGCCTCCTGGACCCACAGGTGTATATCAATATTTAAATATACATACATATTTATAAATATAACATATTTTTAAAAAATAAATGAATAAAATAAAAAATATATATATATATATATATATATATATATATATATATATATATATATATATATATATATATATATATATATATATATATATATATATATATATATATATATGTCGTACCTAGTAGCCAGAACGCACTTCTCAACCTACTATGCAAGGCCCGATTTGCCTAATAAGCCAAGTTTTCCTGAATTAATATATTTTCTCTAATTTTTTTCTTATGAAATGATAAAACTGTTCATTTCATTATGTATGAGTTAAGTTCTTTTCATTTGAGTTAAAACTAATAAAGATATATAACCGAACCTAACCAACCCTAAAATGGTTAACATAAATTGATTGGAATATGTATGTGGACGCTCAGTTAGTGTTACTGTAATTTATATGGTTAACTTTTGAATGACATAGTTTCCCCTCATTGTCACATTTTTTGTTACTATTTCGCTGTTCATTCTTACTCTCTCTGAATCCCGTGGACTAATTGTGCTCACGAGTGTTTGTTTAAGGTACGGTAACCATAGGCTTTTCACACAATAATTTGCAACTATTTAAGAAGAAACATTTCTAAAGATTATCTAAGTTTCTAATAAATATTCTTTTTCCTAACATACAAGTCAATCACACAGTACCTAACTTCAGTCAGAAACACTTTTCTTACTATATCTCGCAACGTCTTTTGCATATATATCCTATCTTAAAAAATAACAATTTTAATTCATAACTGGCAACCCCCCTCCCCTCCAGAGCTTTCAAGGCCACCAAACGTCATTCCTTTCCCTTAACCTCTCCCAACTTATCTTTTGCACCAATACACAAACTAGGGGGCTTTATTGCTGAGTGGACGTCGCTCCCGACTCGTAATCCTAGCTCATTCGATCCCCCGGTGATGGCACAAACGGAAATCAGCAGAGTTTCTATCATTCTGATGCCCTCTGTTACTTAGCAGTAAATATGTAAATGAGCGTTAGACAGCTGTTGCGGGCTGCTTCCTGGGTGTGTCTGTGTGTGTGGAATTTTTTTTTATTAGTTATTAATAATTGATTGATTGGCAGTTGAGAGGAGGGCCGAAAGAGCAGAGCTCAACCCTCGCAAGCACAACTAGGTGAATACAACTAGATAAATACTAACAAACCACGATCTCGTACAATCCACTACACACACAACCCGACCTCCCCCCCAACTCCCTAAATCACTCTACCTAAGTCATTAAAAAATTAAAACAAATCAATTAATACACCAAAAATACTAACTATAAATAAAGGAACCAAATTTGAGACATACAGCGACTCCAGCGTGGTCTAGTCGGAAGAGAACGTGTTCTCATCTGGATAGATTGCGATCGAGCCTGTCGGAACGGGTGTTTAACTGCAGGGCACAAATATTTGTGTGTCCCCTCCTGTAGCTGCCTCTGTTTCGACAGGTTTCCTGGATAGCTGGAATTGACCTGGCCCTTGGAAAGTGGGTAAGGGGTGAAATCCGTTGGGCCCACGGATGGATACCTTGGATCCATGGACTTAGGGCAGGTCTAATCACCTGGGATTCGAACCCACGGTGGGGATAAGGGAGGAGATATGGGGAGGGGAAGGGGAAGGATGTTTCCTGGAACCAAACCTCACATAAACCCGGACACTCACACACACACACACCCTCACCCGAACACTCACAGGGGCACTCACACTCACACACACCCATAGACTGTGATAAGGGAGACCATCTGAGGGGACACAGATGGCCTCGTGGACCCACAGGCATAACCGGACACACACGCAACCGGACTCACACACTCACACGGACACTCACAGGGATAAACACACACACAGACACACATTCATAGACACAAACTGTGATAAGGGAGACCATCTGAGGGGACACAGATGGCCTCGTGGACCCACAGGCATAACCGGACACACACGCAACCGGGCTCTCACACACTCACACGGACACTCACAGGGATAAACACACACATAGACACAAACTGTGATAAGGGAGACCATCTGAGGGGACACAGATGGCCTCCTGGACCCACAGGTATATATCAATATTTAAATATACATACATATTTATAAATATAACATATTTTTAAAAAATAAATAAATAAAATAAAATATATATATATATATATATATATATATATATATATATATATATATATATATATATATATATATATATATATATATATATATATATATATATATATATATATGTCGTACCTAGTAGCCAGAACGCACTTCTCAACCTACTATGCAAGGCCCGATTTGCCTAATAAGCCAAGTTTTCCTGAATTAATATATTTTCTCTAATTTTTTTCTTATGAAATGATAAAACTGTTCATTTCATTATGTATGAGTTAAGTTCTTTTCATTTGAGTTAAAACTAATGTAGATATATAACCGAACCTAACCAACCCTAAAATGGTTAACATAAATTGATTGGAATATGTATGTGGACGCTCAGTTAGTGTTACTGTAATTTATATGGTTAACTTTTGAATGACATAGTTTCCCCTCATTGTCACATTTTTTGTTACTATTTCGCTGTTCATTCTCACTCTCTCTGAATCCCGTGGACTAATTGTGCTCACGAGTGTTTGTTTAAGGTACGGTAACCATAGGCTTTTCACACAATAATTTGCAACTATTTAAGAAGAAACATTTCTAAAGATTATCTAAGTTTCTAATAAATATTCTTTTTCCTAACATACAAGTCAATCACACAGTACCTAACTTCAGTCAGAAACACTTTTCTTACTATATCTCGCAACGTCTTTTGCATATATATCCTATCTTAACAAATAACAATTTTAATTCATAACTGGCAACCCCCCTCCCCTCCAGAGCTTTCAAGGCCACCAAACGTCATTCCTTTCCCTTAACCTCTCCCAACTTATCTTTTGCACCAATACACAAACTAGGGGGCTTTATTGCTGAGTGGACGTCGCTCCCGACTCGTAATCCTAGCTCATTCGATCCCCCGGTGATGGCACAAACGGAAATCAGCAGAGTTTCTATCATTCTGATGCCCTCTGTTACTTAGCAGTAAATATGTAAATGAGCGTTAGACAGCTGTTGCGGGCTGCTTCCTGGGTGTGTCTGTGTGTGTGGAATTTTTTTTTATTAGTTATTAATAATTGATTGATTGGCAGTTGAGAGGAGGGCCGAAAGAGCAGAGCTCAACCCTCGCAAGCACAACTAGGTGAATACAACTAGATAAATACTAACAAACTACGATCTCGTACAATCCACTACACACACAACCCGACCTCCCCCCCCAACTCCCTAAATCACTCTACCTAAGTCATTAAAAAATTAAAACAAATCAATTAATACACCAAAAATACTAACTATAAATAAAGGAACCAAATTTGAGACATACAGCGACTCCAGCGTGGTCTAGTCGGAAGAGAACGTGTTCTCATCTGGATAGATTGCGATCGAGCCTGTCGGAACGGGTGTTTAACTGCAGTGCACAAATATTTGTGTGTCCCCTCCTGTAGCTGCCTCTGTTTCGACAGGTTTCCTGGATAGCTGGAATTGACCTGGCCCTTGGAAAGTGGGGAAGGGGTGAAATCCGTTGGGCCCACGGATGGATACCTTGGATCCATGGACTTAGGGCAGGTCTAATCACCTGGGATTCGAACCCACGGTGGGATAAGGGAGGAGATATGGGGAGGGGAAGGGGAAGGATGTTTCCTGGAACCAAACCTCACATAAACCCGGACACTCACACACACACACACCCTCACCCGAACACTCACAGGGGCACTCACACTCACACACACCCATAGACTGTGATAAGGGAGACCATCTGAGGGGACACAGATGGCCTCGTGGACCCACAGGCATAACCGGACACACACGCAACCGGACTCACACACTCACACGGACACTCACAGGGATAAACACACACACAGACACACATCCATAGACACAAACTGTGATAAGGGAGACCATCTGAGGGGACACAGATGGCCTCGTGGACCCACAGGCATAACCGGACACACATGCAACCGGACTCTCACACACTCACACGGACACTCACAGGGATAAACACACACATAGACACAAACTGTGATAAGGGAGACCATCTGAGGGGACACAGATGGCCTCCTGGACCCACAGGTATATATCAATATTTAAATATACATACATATTTATAAATATAACATATTTTTAAAAAATAAATAAATAAAAAAAAAATATATATATATATATATATATATATATATATATATATATATATATATATATATATATATATATATGTCGTACCTAGTAGCCAGAACGCACTTCTCAACCTACTATGCAAGGCCCGATTTGCCTAATAAGCCAAGTTTTCCTGAATTAATATATTTTCTCTAATTTTTTTCTTATGAAATGATAAAACTGTTCATTTCATTATGTATGAGTTAAGTTCTTTTCATTTGAGTTAAAACTAATGTAGATATATAACCGAACCTAACCAACCCTAAAATGGTTAACATAAATTGATTGGAATATGTATGTGGACGCTCAGTTAGTGATACTGTAATTTATATGGTTAACGTTTGAATGACATAGTTTCCCCTCATTGTCACATTTTTTGTTACTATTTCGCTGTTCATTCTCACTCTCTCTGAATCCCGTGGACTAATTGTGCTCACGAGTGTTTGTTTAAGGTACGGTAACCATAGGCTTTTCACACAATAATTTGCAACTATTTAAGAAGAAACATTTCTAAAGATTATCTAAGTTTCTAATAAATATTCTTTTTCCTAACATACAAGTCAATCACACAGTACCTAAATTCAGTCAGAAACACTTTTCTTACTATATCTCGCAACGTCTTTTGCATATATATCCTATCTTAAAAAATAACAATTTTAATTCATAACTGGCAACCCCCCTCCCCTCCAGAGCTTTCAAGGCCACCAAACGTCATTCCTTTCCCTTAACCTCTCCCAACTTATCTTTTGCACCAATACACAAACTAGGGGGCTTTATTGCTGAGTGGACGTCGCTCCCGACTCGTAATCCTAGCTCATTCGATCCCCCGGTGATGGCACAAACGGAAATCAGCAGAGTTTCTATCATTCTGATGCCCTCTGTTACTTAGCAGTAAATATGTAAATGAGCGTTAGACAGCTGTTGCGGGCTGCTTCCTGGGTGTGTCTGTGTGTGTGGAATTTTTTTTTATTAGTTATTAATAATTGATTGATTGGCAGTTGAGAGGCGGGCCGAAAGAGCAGAGCTCAACCCTCGCAAGCACAACTAGGTGAACACAACTAGATAAATACTAACAAACCACGATCTCGTACAATCCACTACACACACAACCCGACCTCCCCCCCAACTCCCTAAATCACTCTACCTAAGTCATTAAAAATTAAAACAAATCAATTAATACACCAAAAATACTAACTATAAATAAAGGAACCAAATTTGAGACATACAGCGACTCCAGCGTGGTCTAGTCGGAAGAGAACGTGTTCTCATCTGGATAGATTGCGATCGAGCCTGTCGGAACGGGTGTGTAACTGCAGGGCACAAATATTTGTGTGTCCCCTCCTGTAGCTGCCTCTGTTTCGACAGGTTTCCTGGATAGCTGGAATTGACCTGGCCCTTGGAAAGTGGGGAAGGGGTGAAATCCGTTGGGCCCACGGATGGATACCTTGGATCCATGGACTTAGGGCAGGTCTAATCACCTGGGATTCGAACCCACGGTGGGAATAAGGGAGGAGATATGGGGAGGGGAAGGGGAAGGATGTTTCCTGGAACCAAACCTCACATAAACCCGGACACTCACACACACACACACCCTCACCCGAACACTCACAGGGGCACTCACACTCACACACACCCATAGACTGTGATAAGGGAGACCATCTGAGGGGACACAGATGGCCTCGTGGACCCACAGGCATAACCGGACACACACGCAACCGGACTCACACACTCACACGGACACTCACAGGGATAAACACACACACAGACACACATCCATAGACACAAACTGTGATAAGGGAGACCATCTGAGGGGACACAGATGGCCTCGTGGACCCACAGGCATAACCGGACACACACGCAACCGGACTCTCACACACTCACACGGACACTCACAGGGATAAACACACACATAGACACAAACTGTGATAAGGGAGACCATCTGAGGGGACACAGATGGCCTCCTGGACCCACAGGTATATATCAATATTTAAATATACATACATATTTATAAATATAACATATTTTTAAAAAATAAATAAATAAAATAAAAAATATATATATATATATATATATATATATATATATATATATATATATATGTATATATATATGTCGTACCTAGTAGCCAGAACACTCTTCTCAACCTACTATGCAAGGCCCGATTTGCCTAATAAGCCAAGTTTTCCTGAATTAATATATTTTCTCTAATTTTTTTCTTATGAAATGATAAAACTGTTCATTTCATTATGTATGAGTTAAGTTCTTTTCATTTGAGTTAAAACTAATGTAGATATATAACCGAACCTAACCAACCCTAAAATGGTTAACATAAATTGATTGGAATATGTATGTGGACGCTCAGTTAGTGTTACTGTAATTTATATGGTTAACGTTTGAATGACATAGTTTCCCCTCATTGTCACATTTTTTGTTACTATTTCGCTGTTCATTCTCACTCTCTCTGAATCCCGTGGACTAATTGTGCTCACGAGTGTTTGTTTAAGGTACGGTAACCATAGGCTTTTCACACAATAATTTGCAACTATTTAAGAAGAAACATTTCTAAAGATTATCTAAGTTTCTAATAAATATTCTTTTTCCTAACATACAAGTCAATCACACAGTACCTAAATTCAGTCAGAAACACTTTTCTTACTATATCTCGCAACGTCTTTTGCATATATATCCTATCTTAAAAAATAACAATTTTAATTCATAACTGGCAACCCACCTCCCCTCCAGAGCTTTCAAGGCCACCAAACGTCATTCCTTTCCCTTAACCTCTCCCAACTTATCTTTTGCACCAATACACAAACTAGGGGGCTTTATTGCTGAGTGGACGTCGCTCCCGACTCGTAATCCTAGCTCATTCGATCCCCCGGTGATGGCACAAACGGAAATCAGCAGAGTTTCTATCATTCTGATGCCCTCTGTTACTTAGCAGTAAATATGTAAATGAGCGTTAGACAGCTGTTGCGGGCTGCTTCCTGGGTGTGTCTGTGTGTGTGGAATTTTTTTTTATTAGTTATTAATAATTGATTGATTGGCAGTTGAGAGGCGGGCCGAAAGAGCAGAGCTCAACCCTCGCAAGCACAACTAGGTGAACACAACTAGATAAATACTAACAAACCACGATCTCGTACAATCCACTACACACACAACCCGACCTCCCCCCCAACTCCCTAAATCACTCTACCTAAGTCATTAAAAAATTAAAACAAATCAATTAATACACCAAAAATACTAACTATAAATAAAGGAACCAAATTTGAGACATACAGCGACTCCAGCGTGGTCTAGTCGGAAGAGAACGTGTTCTCATCTGGATAGATTGCGATCGAGCCTGTCGGAACGGGTGTGTAACTGCAGGGCACAAATATTTGTGTGTCCCCTCCTGTAGCTGCCTCTGTTTTGACAGGTTTCCTGGATAGCTGGAATTGACCTGGCCCTTGGAAAGTGGGGAAGGGGTGAAATCCGTTGGGCCCACGGATGGATACCTTGGATCCATGGACTTAGGGCAGGTCTAATCACCTGGGATTCGAACCCACGGTGGGAATAAGGGAGGAGATATGGGGAGGGGAAGGTTAAGGATGTTTCCTGGAACCAAACCTCACATAAACCCGGACACTCACACACACCCTCACCCGAACACTCACAGGGGCACTCACACTCACACACACCCATAGACTGTGATAAGGGAGACCATCTGAGGGGACACAGATGGCCTCGTGGACCCACAGGCATAACCGGACACACACGCAACCGGACTCACACACTCACACGGACACTCACAGGGATAAACACACACACAGACACACATCCATAGACACAAACTGTGATAAGGGAGACCATCTGAGGGGACACAGATGGCCTCCTGGACCCACAGGTATATATCAATATTTAAATATACATACATATTTATAAATATAACATATTTTTAAAAAATAAATAAATAAAATAAAATATATATATATATATATATATATATATATATATATATATATATATATATATATATATATATATATATATATATATATATATATATATATATATTTGTCGTACCTAGTAGCCAGAACGCACTTCTCAACCTACTATGCAAGGCCCGATTTGCCTAATAAGCCAAGTTTTCCTGAATTAATATATTTTCTCTAATTTTTTTCTTATGAAATGATAAAACTGTTCATTTCATTATGTATGAGTTAAGTTCTTTTCATTTGAGTTAAAACTAATGTAGATATATAACCGAACCTAACCAACCCTAAAATGGTTAACATAAATTGATTGGAATATGTATGTGGACGCTCAGTTAGTGTTACTGTAATTTATATGGTTAACGTTTGAATGACATAGTTTCCCCTCATTGTCACATTTTTTGTTACTATTTCGCTGTTCATTCTCACTCTCTCTGAATCCCGTGGACTAATTGTGCTCACGAGTGTTTGTTTAAGGTACGGTAACCATAGGCTTTTCACACAATAATTTGCAACTATTTAAGAAGAAACATTTCTAAAGATTATCTAAGTTTCTAATAAATATTCTTTTTCCTAACATACAAGTCAATCACACAGTACCTAAATTCAGTCAGAAACACTTTTCTTACTATATCTCGCAACGTCTTTTGCATATATATCCTATCTTAAAAAATAACAATTTTAATTCATAACTGGCAACCCCCCTCCCCTCCAGAGCTTTCAAGGCCACCAAACGTCATTCCTTTCCCTTAACCTCTCCCAAATTATCTTTTGCACCAATACACAAACTAGGGGGCTTTATTGCTGAGTGGACGTCGCTCCCGACTCGTAATCCTAGCTCATTCGATCCCCCGGTGATGGCACAAACGGAAATCAGCAGAGTTTCTATCATTCTGATGCCCTCTGTTACTTAGCAGTAAATATGTAAATGAGCGTTAGACAGCTGTTGCGGGCTGCTTCCTGGGTGTGTCTGTGTGTGTGGAATTTTTTTTTATTAGTTATTAATAATTGATTGATTGGCAGTTGAGAGGCGGGCCGAAAGAGCAGAGCTCAACCCTCGCAAGCACAACTAGGTGAACACAACTAGATAAATACTAACAAACCACGATCTCGTACAATCCACTACACACACAACCCGACCTCCCCCCCCAACTCCCTAAATCACTCTTCCTAAGTCATTAAAAAATTAAAACAAATCAATTAATACACCAAAAATACTAACTATAAATAAAGGAACCAAATTTGAGACATACAGCGACTCCAGCGTGGTCTAGTCGGAAGAGAACGTGTTCTCATCTGGATAGATTGCGATCGAGCCTGTCGGAACGGGTGTGTAACTGCAGGGCACAAATATTTGTGTGTCCCCTCCTGTAGCTGCCTCTGTTTCGACAGGTTTCCTGGATAGCTGGAATTGACCTGGCCCTTGGAAAGTGGGGAAGGGGTGAAATCCGTTGGGCCCACGGATGGATACCTTGGATCCATGGACTTAGGGCAGGTCTAATCACCTGGGATTCGAACCCACGGTGGGAATAAGGGAGGAGATATGGGGAGGGGAAGGGGAAGGATGTTTCCTGGAACCAAACCTCACATAAACCCGGACACTCACACACACACACACCCTCACCCGAACACTCACAGGGGCACTCACACTCACACACACCCATAGACTGTGATAAGGGAGACCATCTGAGGGGACACAGATGGCCTCGTGGACCCACAGGCATAACCGGACACACACGCAACCGGACTCACACACTCACACGGACACTCACAGGGATAAACACACACACAGACACACATCCATAGACACAAACTGTGATAAGGGAGACCATCTGAGGGGACACAGATGGCCTCGTGGACCCACAGGCATAACCGGACACACACGCAACCGGTCTCTCACACACTCACACGGACACTCACAGGGATAAACACACACATAGACACAAACTGTGATAAGGGAGACCATCTGAGGGGACACAGATGGCCTCCTGGACCCACAGGTATATATCAATATTTAAATATACATACATATTTATAAATATAACATATTTTTAAAAAATAAATAAATAAAATAATATATATATATATATATATATAAATATATATATATATATATATATATATATATATATATATATATATATATATATATATATATATATATATATATATATATATATGTCGTACCTAGTAGCCAGAACGCACTTCTCAACCTACTATGCAAGGCCCGATTTGCCTAATAAGCCAAGTTTTCCTGAATTAATATATTTTCTCTAATTTTTTTCTTATGAAATGATATAACTGTTCATTTCATTATGTATGAGTTAAGTTCTTTTCATTTGAGTTAAAACTAATGTAGATATATAACCGAACCTAACCAACCCTAAAATGGTTAACATAAATTGATTGGAATATGTATGTGGACGCTCAGTTAGTGTTACTGTAATTTATATGGTTAACTTTTGAATGACATAGTTTCCCCTCATTGTCACATTTTTTGTTACTATTTCGCTGTTCATTCTCACTCTCTCTGAATCCCGTGGACTAATTGTGCTCACGAGTGTTTGTTTAAGGTACGGTAACCATAGGCTTTTCACACAATAATTTGCAACTATTTAAGAAGAAACATTTCTAAAGATTATCTAAGTTTCTAATAAATATTCTTTTTCCTAACATACAAGTCAATCACACAGTACCTAAATTCAGTCAGAAACACTTTTCTTACTATATCTCGCAACGTCTTTTGCATATATATCCTATCTTAAAAATAACAATTTTAATTCATAACTGGCAACCCACCTCCCCTCCAGAGCTTTCAAGGCCACCAAACGTCATTCCTTTCCCTTAACCTCTCCCAACTTATCTTTTGCACCAATACACAAACTAGGGGGCTTTATTGCTGAGTGGACGTCGCTCCCGACTCGTAATCCTAGCTCATTCGATCCCCCGGTGATGGCACAAACGGAAATCAGCAGAGTTTCTATCATTCTGATGCCCTCTGTTACTTAGCAGTAAATATGTAAATGAGCGTTAGACAGCTGTTGCGGGCTGCTTCCTGGGTGTGTCTGTGTGTGTGGAATTGTTTTTTATTAGTTATTAATAATTGATTGATTGGCAGTTGAGAGGCGGGCCGAAAGAGCAGAGCTCAACCCTCGCAAGCACAACTAGGTGAACACAACTAGATAAATACTAACAAACCACGATCTCGTACAATCCACTACACACACAACCCGACCTCCCCCCCAACTCCCTAAATCACTCTACCTAAGTCATTAAAAAATTAAAACAAATCAATTAATACACCAAAATACTAACTATAAATAAAGGAACCAAATTTGAGACATACAGCGACTCCAGCGTGGTCTAGTCGGAAGAGAACGTGTTCTCATCTGGATAGATTGCGATCGAGCCTGTCGGAACGGGTGTGTAACTGCAGGGCACAAATATTTGTGTGTCCCCTCCTGTAGCTGCCTCTGTTTCGACAGGTTTCCTGGATAGCTGGAATTGACCTGGCCCTTGGAAAGTGGGGAAGGGGTGAAATCCGTTGGGCCCACGGATGGATACCTTGGATCCATGGACTTAGGGCAGGTCTAATCACCTGGGATTCGAACCCACGGTGGGAATAAGGGAGGAGATATGGGGAGGGGAAGGGGAAGGATGTTTCCTGGAACCAAACCTCACATAAACCCGGACACTCACACACACCCTCACCCGAACACTCACAGGGGCACTCACACTCACACACACCCATAGACTGTGATAAGGGAGACCATCTGAGGGGACACAGATGGCCTCGTGGACCCACAGGCATAACCGGACACACACGCAACCGGACTCACACACTCACACGGACACTCACAGGGATAAACACACACACAGACACACATCCATAGACACAAACTGTGATAAGGGAGACCATCTGAGGGGACACAGATGGCCTCCTGGACCCACAGGTATATATCAATATTTAAATATACATACATATTTATAAATATAACATATTTTTAAAAAATAAATAAATAAAATAAAATATATATATATATATATATATATATATATATATATATATATATATATATATATATATATATATATATATATATATATATGTCGTACCTAGTAGCCAGAACGCACTTCTCAACCTACTATGCAAGGCCCGATTTGCCTAATAAGCCAAGTTTCCTGAATTAATATATTTTCTCTAATTTTTTTCTTATGAAATGATAAAACTGTTCATTTCATTATGTATGAGTTAAGTTCTTTTCATTTGAGTTAAAACTAATGTAGATATATAACCGAACCTAACCAACCCTAAAATGGTTAACATAAATTGATTGGAATATGTATGTGGACGCTCAGTTTGTGTTACTGTAATTTATATGGTTAACGTTTGAATGACATAGTTTCCCCTCATTGTCACATTTTTTGTTACTATTTCGCTGTTCATTCTCACTCTCTCTGAATCCCGTGGACTAATTGTGCTCACGAGTGTTTGTTTAAGGTACGGTAACCATAGGCTTTTCACACAATAATTTGCAACTATTTAAGAAGAAACATTTCTAAAGATTATCTAAGTTTCTAATAAATATTCTTTTTCCTAACATACAAGTCAATCACACAGTACCTAAATTCAGTCAGAAACACTTTTCTTACTATATCTCGCAACGTCTTTTGCATATATATCCTATCTTAAAAAATAACAATTTTAATTCATAACTGGCAACCCCCCTCCCCTCCAGAGCTTTCAAGGCCACCAAACGTCATTCCTTTCCCTTAACCTCTCCCAAATTATCTTTTGCACCAATACACAAACTAGGGGGCTTTATTGCTGAGTGGACGTCGCTCCCGACTCGTAATCCTAGCTCATTCGATCCCCCGGTGATGGCACAAACGGAAATCAGCAGAGTTTCTATCATTCTGATGCCCTCTGTTACTTAGCAGTAAATATGTAAATGAGCGTTAGACAGCTGTTGCGGGCTGCTTCCTGGGTGTGTCTGTGTGTGTGGAATTTTTTTTTATTAGTTATTAATAATTGATTGATTGGCAGTTGAGAGGCGGGCCGAAAGAGCAGAGCTCAACCCTCGCAAGCACACTAGGTGAACACAACTAGATAAATACTAACAAACCACGATCTCGTACAATCCACTACACACACAACCCGACCTCCCCCCCCAACTCCCTAAATCACTCTACCTAAGTCATTAAAAAATTAAAACAAATCAATTAATACACCAAAAATACTAACTATAAATAAAGGAACCAAATTTGAGACATACAGCGACTCCAGCGTGGTCTAGTCGGAAGAGAACGTGTTCTCATCTGGATAGATTGCGATCGAGCCTGTCGGAACGGGTGTGTAACTGCAGGGCACAAATATTTGTGTGTCCCCTCCTGTAGCTGCCTCTGTTTCGACAGGTTTCCTGGATAGCTGGAATTGACCTGGCCCTTGGAAAGTGGGGAAGGGGTGAAATCCGTTGGGCCCACGGATGGATACCTTGGATCCATGGACTTAGGGCAGGTCTAATCACCTGGGATTCGAACCCACGGTGGGAATAAGGGAGGAGATATGGGGAGGGGAAGGGGAAGGATGTTTCCTGGAACCAAACCTCACATAAACCCGGACACTCACACACACACACACCCTCACCCGAACACTCACAGGGGCACTCACACTCACACACACCCATAGACTGTGATAAGGGAGACCATCTGAGGGGACACAGATGGCCTCGTGGACCCACAGGCATAACCGGACACACACGCAACCGGACTCACACACTCACACGGACACTCACAGGGATAAACACACACACAGACACACATCCATAGACACAAACTGTGATAAGGGAGACCATCTGAGGGGACACAGATAGCCTCCTGGACCCACAGGTATATATCAATATTTAAATATACATACATATTTATAAATATAACATATTTTTAAAAAATAAATAAATAAAATAAAATATATATATATATATATATATATATATATATATATATATATATATATATATATATATATATATATATATATATATATATATATGTCGTACCTAGTAGCCAGAACGCACTTCTCAACCTACTATGCAAGGCCGGATTTGCCTAATAAGCCAAGTTTTCCTGAATAATATATTTTCTCTATTTTTTTCTTATGAAATGATAAAACTGTTCATTTCATTATGTATGAGTTAAGTTCTTTTCATTTGAGTTAAAACTAATGTAGATATATAACCGAACCTAACCAACCCTAAAATGGTTAACATAAATTGATTGGAATATGTATGTAGACGCTCAGTTAGTGTTACTGTAATTTATATGGTTAACGTTTGAATGACATAGTTTCCCCTCATTGTCACATTTTTTGTTACTATTTCGCTGTTCATTCTCACTCTCTCTGAATCCCGTGGACTAATTGTGCTCACGAGTGTTTGTTTAAGGTACGGTAACCATAGGCTTTTCACACAATAATTTGCAACTATTTAAGAAGAAACATTTCTAAAGATTATCTAAGTTTCTAATAAATATTCTTTTTCCTAACATACAAGTCAATCACACAGTACCTAACTTCAGTCAGAAACACTTTTCTTACTATATCTCGCAACGTCTTTTGCATATATATCCTATCTTAAAAAATAACAATTTTAATTCATAACTGGCAACCCCCCTCCCCTCCAGAGCTTTCAAGGCCACCAAACGTCATTCCTTTCCCTTAACCTCTCCCAAATTATCTTTTGCACCAATACACAAACTAGGGGGCTTTATTGCTGAGTTTTGGACGTCGCTCCCGACTCGTAATCCTAGCTCATTCGATCCCCGGTGATGGCACAAACGGAAATCAGCAGAGTTTCTATCATTCTGATGCCCTCTGTTACTTAGCAGTAAATATGTAAATGAGCGTTAGACAGCTGTTGCGGGCTGCTTCCTGGGTGTGTCTGTGTGTGTGGAATTTTTTTTATTAGTTATTAATAATTGATTGATTGGCAGTTGAGAGGCGGGCCGAAAGAGCAGAGCTCAACCCTCGCAAGCACAACTAGGTGAACACAACTAGATAAATACTAACAAACCACGATCTCGTACAATCCACTACACACACAACCCGACCTCCCCCCCAACTCCCTAAATCACTCTACCTAAGTCATTAAAAAATTAAAACAAATCAATTAATACACCAAAAATACTAACTATAAATAAAGGAACCAAATTTGAGACATACAGCGACTCCAGCGTGGTCTAGTCGGAAGAGAACGTGTTCTCATCTGGATAGATTGCGATCGAGCCTGTCGGAACGGGTGTGTAACTGCAGGGCACAAATATTTGTGTGTCCCCTCCTGTAGCTGCCTCTGTTTCGACAGGTTTCCTGGATAGCTAGAATTGACCTGGCCCTTGGAAAGTGGGGAAGGGGTGAAATCCGTTGGGCCCACGGATGGATACCTTGGATCCATGGACTTAGGGCAGGTCTAATCACCTGGGATTCGAACCCACGGTGGGAATAAGGGAGGAGATATGGGGAGGGGAAGGAAGGATGTTTCCTGGAACCAAACCTCACATAAACCCGGACACTCACACACACCCTCACCCGAACACTCACAGGGGCACTCACACTCACACACACCCATAGACTGTGATAAGGGAGACCATCTGAGGGGACACAGATGGCCTCGTGGACCCACAGGCATAACCGGACACACACGCAACCGGACTCACACACTCACACGGACACTCACAGGGATAAACACACACACAGACACACATCCATAGACACAAACTGTGATAAGGGAGACCATCTGAGGGGACACAGATGGCCTCCTGGACCCACAGGTATATATCAATATTTAAATATACATACATATTTATAAATATAACATTTTTTAAAAAATAAATAAATAAAATAAAATATATATATATATATATTATATATATATATATATATATATATATATATATATATATATATATATATATATATATATATATATATGTCGTACCTAGTAGCCAGAACGCACTTCTCACCTACTATGCAAGGCCCGATTTGCCTAATAAGCCAAGTTTTCCTGAATTAATATATTTTCTCTAATTTTTTTCTTATGAAATGATAAAACTGTTCATTTCATTATGTATGAGTTAAGTTCTTTTCATTTGAGTTAAAACTAATGTAGATATATAACCGAACCTAACCAACCCTAAAATGGTTAACATAAATTGATTGGAATATGTATGTGGACGCTCAGTTAGTGTTACTGTAATTTATATGGTTAACGTTTGAATGACATAGTTTCCCCTCATTGTCACATTTTTTGTTACTATTTCGCTGTTCATTCTCACTCTCTCTGAATCCCGTGGACTAATTGTGCTCACGAGTGTTTGTTTAAGGTACGGTAACCATAGGCTTTTCACACAATAATTTGCAACTATTTAAGAAGAAACATTTCTAAAGATTATCTAAGTTTCTAATAAATATTCTTTTTCCTAACATACAAGTCAATCACACAGTACCTAACTTCAGTCAGAAACACTTTTCTTACTATATCTCGCAACGTCTTTTGCATATATATCCTATCTTAAAAAATAACAATTTTAATTCATAACTGGCAACCCCCCTCCCCTCCAGAGCTTTCAAGGCCACCAAACGTCATTCCTTTCCCTTAACCTCTCCCAAATTATCTTTTGCACCAATACACAAACTAGGGGGCTTTATTGCTGAGTGGACGTCGCTCCCGACTCGTAATCCTAGCTCATTCGATCCCCGGTGATGGCACAAACGGAAATCAGCAGAGTTTCTATCATTCTGATGCCCTCTGTTACTTAGCAGTAAATATGTAAATGAGCGTTAGACAGCTGTTGCGGGCTGCTTCCTGGGTGTGTCTGTGTGTGTGGAATTTTTTTTTATTAGTTATTAATAATTGATTGATTGGCAGTTGAGAGGCGGGCCGAAAGAGCAGAGCTCAACCCTCGCAAGCACAACTAGGTGAACACAACTAGATAAATACTAACAAACCACGATCTCGTACAATCCACTACACACACAACCCGACCTCCCCCCCCAACTCCCTAAATCACTCTACCTAAGTCATTAAAAAATTAAAACAAATCAATTAATACACCAAAAATACTAACTATAAATAAAGGAACCAAATTTGAGACATACAGCGACTCCAGCGTGGTCTAGTCGGAAGAGAACGTGTTCTCATCTGGATAGATTGCGATCGAGCCTGTCGGAACGGGTGTGTAACTGCAGGGCACAAATATTTGTGTGTCCCCTCCTGTAGCTGCCTCTGTTTCGACAGGTTTCCTGGATAGCTGGAATTGACCTGGCCCTTGGAAAGTGGGGAAGGGGTGAAATCCGTTGGGCCCACGGATGGATACCTTGGATCCATGGACTTAGGGCAGGTCTAATCACCTGGGATTCGAACCCACGGTGGGAATAAGGGAGGAGATATGGGGAGGGGAAGGGGAAGGATGTTTCCTGGAACCAAACCTCACATAAACCCGGACACTCACACACACACACACCCTCACCCGAACACTCACAGGGGCACTCACACTCACACACACCCATAGACTGTGATAAGGGAGACCATCTGAGGGGACACAGATGGCCTCGTGGACCCACAGGCATAACCGGACACACACGCAACCGGACTCACACACTCACACGGACACTCACAGGGATAAACACACACACAGACACACATCCATAGACACAAACTGTGATAAGGGAGACCATCTGAGGGGACACAGATGGCCTCGTGGACCCACAGGCATAATCGGACACACACGCAACCGGACTCTCACACACTCACACGGACACTCACAGGGATAAACACACACATAGACACAAACTGTGATAAGGGAGACCATCTGAGGGGACACAGATGGCCTCCTGGACCCACAGGTATATATCAATATTTAAATATACATACATATTTATAAATATAACATATTTTTAAAAAATAAATAAATAAAATAAAAATATATATAATATATATATATATATATATATATATATATATATATATATATGTCGTACCTAGTAGCCAGAACGCACTTCTCAACCTACTATGCAAGGCCGATTTGCCTAATAAGCCAAGTTTTCCTGAATTAATATATTTTCTCTAATTTTTTTCTTATGAAATGATAAAACTGTTCATTTCATTATGTATGAGTTAAGTTCTTTTCATTTGAGTTAAAACTAATGTAGATATATAACCGAACCTAACCAACCCTAAAATGGTTAACATAAATTGATTGGAATATGTATGTATACGCTCAGTTAGTGTTACTGTAATTTATATGGTTAACGTTTGAATGACATAGTTTCCCCTCATTGTCACATTTTTTGTTACTATTTCGCTGTTCATTCTCACTCTCTCTGAATCCCGTGGACTAATTGTGCTCACGAGTGTTTGTTTAAGGTACGGTAACCATAGGCTTTTCACACAATAATTTGCAACTATTTAAGAAGAAACATTTCCAAAGATTATCTAAGTTTCTAATAAATATTCTTTTTCCTAACATACAAGTCAATCACACAGTACCTAAATTCAGTCAGAAACACTTTTCTTACTATATCTCGCAACGTCTTTTGCATATATATCCTATCTTAAAAAATAACAATTTTAATTCATAACTGGCAACCCCCCTCCCCTCCAGAGCTTTCAAGGCCACCAAACGTCATTCCTTTCCCTTAACCTCTCCCAACTTATCTTTTGCACCAATACACAAACTAGGGGGCTTTATTGCTGAGTGGACGTCGCCCCCGACTCGTAATCCTAGCTCATTCGATCCCCGGTGATGGCACAAACGGAAATCAGCAGAGTTTCTATCATTCTGATGCCCTCTGTTACTTAGCAGTAAATATGTAAATGAGCTTTAGACAGCTGTTGCGGGCTGCTTCCTGGGTGTGTCTGTGTGTGTGGAATTTTTTTTTATTAGTTATTAATAATTGATTGATTGGCAGTTGAGAGGCGGGCCGAAAGAGCAGAGCTCAACCCTCGCAAGCACAACTAGGTGAACACAACTAGATAAATACTAACAAACCACGATCTCGTACAATCCACTACACACACAACCCGACCTCCCCCCAACTCCCTAAATCACTCTACCTAAGTCATTAAAAAATTAAAACAAATCAATTAATACACCAAAAATACTAACTATAAATAAAGGAACCAAATTTGAGACATACAGCGACTCCAGCGTGGTCTAGTCGGAAGAGAACGTGTTCTCATCTGGATAGATTGCGATCGAGCCTGTCGGAACGGGTGTGTAACTGCAGGGCACAAATATTTGTGTGTCCCCTCCTGTAGCTGCCTCTGTTTCGACAGGTTTCCTGGATATCTGGAATTGACCTGGCCCTTGGAAAGTGGGGAAGGGGTGAAATCCGTTGGGCCCACGGATGGATACCTTGGATCCATGGACTTAGGGCAGGTCTAATCACCTGGGATTCGAACCCACGGTGGGAATAAGGGAGGAGATATGGGGAGGGGAAGGTTAAGGATGTTTCCTGGAACCAAACCTCACATAAACCCGGACACTCACACACACCCTCACCCGAACACTAACAGGGGCACTCACACTCACACACACCCATAGACTGTGATAAGGGAGACCATCTGAGGGGACACAGATGGCCTCGTGGACCCACAGGCATAACCGGACACACACGCAACCGGACTCACACACTCACACGGACACTCACAGGGATAAACACACACACAGACACACATCCATAGACACAAACTGTGATAAGGGAGACCATCTGAGGGGACACAGATGGCCTCCTGGACCCACAGGTATATATCAATATTTAAATATACATACATATTTATAAATATAACATATTTTTAAAAATAAATAAATAAAATAAAATATATATATATATATATATATATATATATATATATATATATATATATATATATATATATATATTATATATAATATATATATATATATATGTCGTACCTAGTAGCCAGAACGCACTTCTCAACCTACTATGCAAGGCCCGATTTGCCTAATAAGCCAAGTTTTCCTGAATTAATATATTTTCTCTAATTTTTTTCTTATGAAATGATAAAACTGTTCATTTCATTATGTATGAGTTAAGTTCTTTTCATTTGAGTTAAAACTAATGTAGATATATAACCGAACCTAACCAACCCTAAAATGGTTAACATAAATTGATTGGAATATGTATGTGGACGCTCAGTTAGTGTTACTGTAATTTATATGGTTAACGTTTGAATGACATAGTTTCCCCTCATTGTCACATTTTTTGTTACTATTTCGCTGTTCATTCTCACTCTCTCTGAATCCCGTGGACTAATTGTGCTCACGAGTGTTTGTTTAAGGTACGGTAACCATAGGCTTTTCACACAATAATTTGCAACTATTTAAGAAGAAACATTTCTAAAGATTATCTAAGTTTCTAATAAATATTCTTTTTCCTAACATACAAGTCAATCACACAGTACCTAAATTCAGTCAGAAACACTTTTCTTACTATATCTCGCAACGTCTTTTGCATATATATCCTATCTTAAAAAATAACAATTTTAATTCATAACTGGCAACCCCCCTCCCTCCAGAGCTTTCAAGGCCACCAAACGTCATTCCTTTCCCTTAACCTCTCCCAAATTATCTTTTGCACCAATACACAAACTAGGGGCTTTATTGCTGAGTGGACGTCGCTCCCGACTCGTAATCCTAGCTCATTCGATCCCCCGGTGATGGCACAAACGGAAATCAGCAGAGTTTCTATCATTCTGATGCCCTCTGTTACTTAGCAGTAAATATGTAAATGAGCGTTAGACAGCTGTTGCGGGCTGCTTCCTGGGTGTGTCTGTGTGTGTGTGGAATTTTTTTTTATTAGTTATTAATAATTGATTGATTGGCAGTTGAGAGGCGGGCCGAAAGAGCAGAGCTCAACCCTCGCAAGCACAACTAGGTGAACACAACTAGATAAATACTAACAAACCACGATCTCGTACAATCCACTACACACACAACCCGACCTCCCCCCCAACTCCCTAAATCACTCTACCTAAGTCATTAAAAAATTAAAACAAATCAATTAATACACCAAAAATACTAACTATAAATAAAGGAACCAAATTTGAGACATACAGCGACTCCAGCGTGGTCTAGTCGGAAGAGAACGTGTTCTCATCTGGATAGATTGCGATCGAGCCTGTCGGAACGGGTGTGTAACTGCAGGGCACAAATATTTGTGTGTCCCCTCCTGTAGCTGCCTCTGTTTCGACAGGTTTCCTGGATAGCTGGAATTGACCTGGCCCTTGGAAAGTGGGGAAGGGGTGAAATCCGTTGGGCCCACGGATGGATACCTTGGATCCATGGACTTAGGGCAGGTCTAATCACCTGGGATTCGAACCCACGGTGGGAATAAGGGAGGAGATATGGGGAGGGGAAGGGGAAGGATGTTTCCTGGAACCAAACCTCACATAAACCCGGACACTCACACACACACACACCCTCACCCGAACACTCACAGGGGCACTCACACTCACACACCCATAGACTGTGATAAGGGAGACCATCTGAGGGGACACAGATGGCCTCGTGGACCCACAGGCATAACCGGACACACACGCAACCGGACTCACACACTCACACGGACACTCACAGGGATAAACACACACACAGACACACATCCATAGACACAAACTGTGATAAGGGAGACCATCTGAGGGGACACAGATGGCCTCGTGGACCCACAGGCATAACCGGACACACACGCAACCGGACTCTCACAAACTCACACGGACACTCACAGGGATAAACACACACATAGACACAAACTGTGATAAGGGAGACCATCTGAGGGGACACAGATGGCCTCCTGGACCCACAGGTATATATCAATATTTAAATATACATACATATTTATAAATATAACATATTTTTAAAAAATAAATAAATAAAATAAAATATATATATATATATATATAATATATAAGAGTTAAATGTCAAGTTTTTCCCTGAGTGCTCTGTGTTCCCTTCTCTGAGGCTGTGGGTCCCTATAATTACACCAGTGGTGGTACCCCCTATATATATATATAAATATATATATATAATATATATATATATATATATATATATATATATATATATATATATATATATATATATATATGTCGTACCTAGTAGCCAGAACGCACTTCTCAACCTACTATGCAAGGCCCGATTTGCCTAATAAGCCAAGTTTTCCTGAATTAATATATTTTCTCTAATTTTTTTCTTATGAAATGATAAAACTGTTCATTTCATTATGTATGAGTTAAGTTCTTTTCATTTGAGTTAAAACTAATGTAGATATATAACCGAACCTAACCAACCCTAAAATGGTTAACATAAATTGATTGGAATATGTATGTGGACGCTCAGTTAGTGTTACTGTAATTTATATGGTTAACTTTTGAATGACATAGTTTCCCCTCATTGTCACATTTTTTGTTACTATTTCGCTGTTCATTCTCACTCTCTCTGAATCCCGTGGACTAATTGTGCTCACGAGTGTTTGTTTAAGGTACGGTAACCATAGGCTTTTCACACAATAATTTGCAACTATTTAAGAAGAAACATTTCTAAAGATTATCTAAGTTTCTAATAAATATTCTTTTTCCTAACATACAAGTCAATCACACAGTACCTAACTTCAGTCAGAAACACTTTTCTTACTATATCTCGCAACGCCTTTTGCATATATATCCTATCTTAAAAAATAACAATTTTAATTCATAACTGGCAACCCCCCTCCCCTCCAGAGCTTTCAAGGCCACCAAACGTCATTCCTTTCCCTTAACCTCTCCCAACTTATCTTTTGCACCAATACACAAACTAGGGGGCTTTATTGCTGAGTGGACGTCGCTCCCGACTCGTAATCCTAGCTCATTCGATCCCCCGGTGATGGCACAAACGGAAATCAGCAGATTTTCTATCATTCTGATGCCCTCTGTTACTTAGCAGTAAATATGTAAATGAGCGTTAGACAGCTGTTGCGGGCTGCTTCCTGGGTGTGTCTGTGTGTGTGGAATTTTTTTTTATTAGCTATTAATAATTGATTGATTGGCAGTTGAGAGGAGGGCCGAAAGAGCAGAGCTCAACCCTCGCAAGCACAACTAGGTGAACACAACTAGATAAATACTAACAAACCACGATCTCGTACAATCCACTACACACACAACCCGACCTCCCCCCC